>NW_028227256.1:172683931-172963931 GCF_978045245.1 Mus caroli | reverse complement strand
TGTGCCATTTCCTCTTGATTCTTTCTTCAAGTATGTTTTACAGAACTCTCTGCTTACTCCATTCATCTATTTGCATGTATTGCCTTATTCTCATTAGAGATCCTAATTAAAAATCACATTCCTTGTGATTATTTTACTTAAAATTGTTCATCGTGTATCTTGTCTCAAAAGTGAGGCCTTCAGTGTGGAGGGTTATGGTAACCTGCTTCATAGTTACTCCATGTAGCAAGCTGCTTTGGATAAAGATAGTCGTGTCTTCTAAATCCCTGAGAAGTTTGATTTTTTTTTTTATATCCCTTTGACTTTGGACATCTCTAACTACTCAAACTCAAACAATCTGTTTTATAGATTTTTTTAAATATCAATAATCCATTGCAAACCACAGAGTGTTTGCTGTTATAGTGTTGCTGTTATAGAAGTGCTGTTATAGATGCTGGTTATAAACAGTGTCCATGATCTTCCAGTTAAATCTTCTGATGGTGGACTGTCTTTTGGAGCAGTAATGATCTTGTCTTCCAAGAAGAATATATGCATTGTTTCTCTATCTTAGTCTTCCTACATTGGTTATACAATATTCCTAAGCTCTTTTGCTATTTGCTTTTCTTTCTCCCCTTCCCCAAGACAACAAGCTTGTAGACGATGTGACTTTCTACTCATTGGTTAACAATGACTACAGTATTTTCTCCTGGACTGAAGGTTGCTAATGATCTTAATAATAAAAGAAAAAAGTATTTCAGCTGGGTGTGGTGGCATGTACCTTTAATCTAGCACTTGGTAGACAGAGGCAGATAAATTTCTGAGTTTGAGGTCAACCTGTTCTGCATAGAGAGTTTCAAGAAAGCAAGTTCTGCATAGAGAGACACCATCTTAAACAAAACAAAAACAAACAAATAAACAAACATGCAAATATTTCTCTTTTCTAATTCCTCCTCCTTCCAGAGTCTTGATTTTCTAGGATTTATCCTTAAACATCTGGTGAGAATCCATCATTAAGGTATGCCCACCACCCAGACTATGAGTTTTCTAGTCTCATACTAAACCATATGCAGTCCTATGCTCTTTAACAATGACTTAATGAGTATTCCTACTGTCACATGCATGAATTCGAGTCTAGAGGCCACCTGCTCTGATCTCCAGGTTCTTGTGTCCCAAATAAAACTTGGACACAATAATAGTGATAGAAACAAGGACTGCTTATTGAGAAATAGAAAGGCATACTTGAGATAGGAATGAGCCAGAGAGGGAAGAATATTTTGAAGCTCAAAGGCCTGAGATAGGAATGGGCCAGGGAAGTCTGAATATTTTGAAGCTGAAGGACCTGGGCCACAGGAGTCTTGATCCTTGTAGGTCATTTGCACATCCCCCATATTCTCCAATGTTTGGAAGTCTTATTTCCATCTTTCTATGCCATGAATTTCCCCTCATATGTCAGTTATGATCCCTCTGGAACCTCTTTCTTTCCCGTGTTCTCTCACATCCCTCCAAGTTTATGGGCCCAGCAGCTCTTGCTCCAAATAACTAGTTCTTGGTAGTGTCTCTGATGAAACTTTCTATGCATATTGGGAGGAGTTGGCGCTATAGCCTTAAGTTTCTGGTCCATGCAAAGGAATTGATTTTCCACTTGAGCAGGTTTTTCTGGTTAAAAGGATGTGGCTGACTGCTCTGAACCTCTCTGATGTCCCTGGTGAAATTAGAAGTCACCTTTTGCTTCTTAAAACAAACTGCATTTCACTTCACTGCAAATCTCTTCTAAGAAGAAGCAGAGAGGATGACATAATCACTTTTGTCATGAGTCAACATCAAGATCCTAAAGCAGGCAGACAGTGAGTTATTTGCTAGATGAAGCAAATGGATGTATGGAAAGGTGAATAGATGGAGATTTATATAGTAATAAAGCCCAGATGAATCACTACATAAGCAAATAAAAGAAGGATCTGGTGGTGGTTCACGGGTGGGATAATTGCCCAGCATGCCTTAGCGCCATCCAAACCAAAGAATACCTAAGAAACAAGGAGATCATTTTGTCAAGATTAGCCTGGGAAACAACTTAAACACAAAGAGCAAGTATGAGAAGGGGAGAAAAGAGATTTCAGGGCATCGGTTCTTGAAATGTAGGTCATTACCTCATATCAGGTCATGTAACCGAATGGAAGGGGTAGTCATAAAAAAACATGTCAACCATAAAATGTTTCTGAATGGACAGGGACCAAAAATTAACTCTACATCAATCACTTCATGGCCCTCGGGTGTTTCTCTGTCAGTATTCACCCAGGTTGCATCACAATGGCAATTTTTTTTTTTCATTTTAAGGAGAGCTCTAATTATGTAGACCAGATTGGCCTTGAATTGTTTACATGTATTACCTACGTTTTTCTCTTTGCCATTATGTTATTTATGAAGAATTTAAAGTGTGCTCACTGTCCAATCTAAAAATACTTCTAAGGAATAAAGTACTGTGAACCATTCTGAGAAAAATGTTTGCTTCTCATTTAAACAGAGGTTAAAAATATTACAAAGGTTAATAATCCAAAGTATCTCCAAATACATCTGAAGAAAGCTGGACAAGGGTCTCGTGTGATGCGCAGTCACAGGAAGACATGTGCAAATGCAGTCCCTGCAGGGTAATAGTTGAACTCTGAAGGATGGGAACTTCCTGCTCCAGCTGTTTCAGTCTGAGCCACTGAGTGCCTTCCCACTAGACTAGATTTTCCCAGTTCCCCAGTCAGAAACTGAAGGACAATGACAACAAGGGGCCCAATAGTCTGATATGACTGTCACTGAAGCAGACAGAGGTTCTTGTAGGATGCTGGTAGGCTGCAAATTTCTCTGCTTTTTCTCCTTCACAAATACCAACCTCATCTTTGGGACTTTTTTTTTTTTAACTTGGCTTCCCAATATAGCTAATGACTCAATATAAGTATACGCAGAGCATTCTTTATAGTAATTATCATCCTATGGTGTATCAACATAATGTCATTTTATTGATGAGATCATTGAAGTGAGAGAATTTTAATAAATAAATAAATTTATTATTTTATTATTTATAGTATAACTGATATTGGTAAGCAGACAACTCTGATCCCAGGACTATATTCCCAACTATAATGTTATATACTATTATGACAGCAATTCTTAACCTGTGGGCCACAGCCCCTTTGGGGAGTCACTTATCAGATATCCTTGCATATTAGATATTTACATTATAATTCATAACAGGAGCAAAATTACAGTTATAAAATAGCAACAAAATAATTTTATGGTCAGGGATCACCATAACATGAGGAACTGTATTAAAAGGCCGTAGCCTTAGAAAGGTTGAGAAACTCTGCATTAGCAGCAGGATAGACCCTTGGGCCCTTGAAATAGGGGACTATTTGGGTGTCTGAAGCTGTGTCTCCACTTAAAGACTGTCACTTACCTGAGATTAGGAAGGATATAGTTATTCAGCTCCAATATTGGCCACAAGCTAGGATTCTGTTGTGAGTAGAAACTGGCTCAGAAGTGTAATTCTGTGACCCACGTGTTTTGGGGCATGAGTCATGACTCTAATTTTATGAATATCACCTGATATCTCCTTTTTAAAACAAGTGTTCAGACAAAATTTGAGCTCTATACTCTCTTCATAGCAATTTATGTAACATTTCAACCTCTTCAAGCATGATGGGTGTGTGATGGGACCATGATGAGAACATGATATGAGTATGATGGGAGCGTGATGGGAGTGTGATGCATGCATGATAGAAGCATGATGCAAATGTGATTGGAGCATGAGAAATGTGATGGATGAAAAAAAAAACAAAAAACAAAAAAAAAAACCAAGATAATCTTGAAGGTTGGTCTCGCCAAGTCTTTGTTGGCTTGGCCCTCTACTTACAAGGTGTGTGATCCTTGGCATGTCTATGACTTCAGGTCCTCATATCTCTCAAAAGGAGTTATAAAATTCAAAATTGCTTTAGAATAAATGAGGTAAGGCATGTAACAAATTTGCTGGAGTGATTGCAAATGCTGAGTCCCCAGTGTTCTATGATGTTGATCAAATGAACCCAATACTGTTGATGTGTTTGTGTCTGTTGAATCACTCAATCTCCGAATTAGAAATTGGGTTCCCTATTTTAAAGACTACTTATTTTCTAATCTCTGGTTCTTCAAAACAGAAACTTTCAGTTTAAGTTTTCTCAAAATGTACCATTTCCATATCTGTAATTATTTGTAACGTTTTCCTATAATTTTTGTTTTGACATTTTTTGGGGTCTCTTAAGTTCAAGTTTATATTTTCTTATTCTTTAATATGAACCAGATGATATTTAAATGCAATTCAGAATTATTACACTATGTTCTAATTCATCATTGGTAGTGGTTATTTTAATTATACTTCAGTCTAAGTTTTGATTTCTAATTCTCATATGAATGAGGACTTTTTATTGGCTGAATTATACCACTTAGCTGACAAGATACTAAGTCACCATTGGTCTGTATCCCCACTTAAAATGTCAAAGTAATATAGAAGGCATAAACCTTCTTAATACTGAAGATGCTTCCAGCCAAATATATCAGAATTTTCAGAAAGCTGAGCTCAGGGATGCATGAGCCAGTGAGACTCACAAGGTCATCCAGAAACAGATCCACTTAGCTCAACAGCAGCGTCTCAGCTACACAAACATTGTGAGGGAAGCAACTGATCAGCAGCCTCAGGCATGCACGTCCTGTGTAAAACACTGGGGACCTTGAAGACAGGAATGGCAGGTTATATTTCTCCATCCTGTCCTTTCTGATGTGACTCTCAGATTTTCTTTTTATGCCCTTCCCTTAATAGTCTGAACCATATCATCCTACCTATCAAAGATCCTCAGTGAATGAAGGTTTGTTGAATCGTGATACAGTGAAGAATGCACAGTATTCTCACAAGTTTCACTATGCACCAAACTCTTCTCCTACCATACATATAAAGAATATTCACTCATATAACGATTGTGTGGAATCTTGGTATTGTTCAGTTAATGAACACCTGCACTAATTAGTTTTAATCTATTGAGGTATTTAAATAGATACAGCTTTTCTGGAGTAGGCTTTTGTGAAAAATGTCTATTAGCTGTGTATCCCAAGTCTAGCATATTTTGAGTAGAAGAGTATATTCAAGTCAATAATAAGTCAAATCTACAAAGTACAATTTGAAGGATGGCCATTACTTATGTCTTGCTGGCAGAGAAAGGCAGAAAAAATTGAAACCTGTCATTTTGATACAAAATAGAAGTGTAAGAGATGATTTCAGCAGCAAAGGCAGGGAAGATAGAAATTAAAGTGAGTAAGGATGTGGACTTAGAGTATAGTTTACAACACTTTGGAACAAATGTATGAATCTCTACTCTATCACTATTTGGCAATGGCCTGACTATGTGAAAATTTTGTTTTAATTACTTAATCAATATGTAGAAACCAACATGTATTTGTGAATATTAAAGAGGATTATTATAAAGCACATAATAGAGCCCCTGGCACACGCTGCTTTTTGTTTCACAGGAACTATATATCAGAACACTCCTGGGTTTGTGGTATTTTAGATTTTTTTTTCTGGTAAACTCATATCTATCAGACAGATCACTAAGAGTATCTTTGCATAGAATGGTATCTGATGAATTTGTTTAGAGTGTAGTTTCTCAGATCACAAAGTTATCAAGCAATGACTGAAGTATGTCTCTTTTTTCCCTTTCTTCTCCCTTCTTTCTTTCTTCTCCCCTTACTGTTATCATCTGAATCCCCACGCTGGTGCCACTTGAGTTCCGTTGCCCCTTCCCACTCTTCTACTTCTGAATCCTCGTTGCCGTTTATGTCCTCCAAACTTTTGAGTCTTTAGAGACTCTCTCTCTCTCTCTCTCTCTCTCTCTCTCTCTCTCTCTCTCTCTCTCTCTCTCTGTGTGTGTGTGTGTGTGTGTGTGTCTGTGTGTGTGTGTGTGTGTGTAACAGGTCAAAGAAATCATTTGTGTGACTCCAACTAGACCAATGTGTAAACTATAGTTGTTGATATAGTTAGCGCCCCCTTCTGTCTTGCTTTGCTGGAGCAAACTCTTGGAGGAAGAGGATAGGGAGTAGCTTAGTCTGGAAATTTTTTTCTTTTTCTTTTTCTTTTTTTCTTTTCCTTTCTTTTCTTTTCTTTTTTCTTTTTTTTTTTTTTAGGTATTTTCTTCATTTACATTTCCAATGCTATCCCAAAAGTCCCCCATACCCTCCCCTCCACTCCCCTAACCACGCACTCCCATTTCTTGGCCCTGGCGTTCCCCTGTACTGAGGCATATAAAGTTTGCAAGACCAATGTGCCTCTTTCCACTGATGGCCGACTAGGCCATCTTCTGATACATATGCAGCTAGAGTCAAGAGCTCCGGGGTACTGGTTAGTTCATAATGTTGTACCACCTATAGGGTTGCAGGTCCCTTTAGTTCCTTGGGTACTTTCTCTAGCTCCTCCATTGGGGGTCCTGTGATCCATCCAATAGCTGACTGTGAGCATCCACTTCTGTGTTTGCTAGGCCCTGGCATAGCCTCACAAGAGACAGCTATATCAGGGTCCTTTCAGCAAAATCTTGCTAGTGTATGCAATGGTGTTCTAAATCCATTTAAGCTCATTCTGTAGAGGAAGTCTGAATCCCTTTACTCAAATACCTTATCATGAAATTCATGTGACCAATAAGCCAAAGAGAGCAAAATAAAGTGAAAGAGAACTATGGTTAAAGACATTAAAAGAGTGTGCCAGCTAAGCATTGAAGAAGTTTTAATGTTACATAGGTTACTATGAAGAGAGTATAGAGCTCAAGTTTGGTCTGGACATTTGTTTTTAAAAGGAGATATCAGGTAATATCCATCAAATTAGAGTCATGACTTGGTTTCCAGAATCCTCTTTAAACTGAAATTTTCTCCAAGTTCCTGGGAAAATATCTTGTGTTCTAACAAGTGGGGAGGTATGCACCTGTAATCCTTTGGCACTTGGAGGCCAAAGTGAGAATCATATATTCATAGTCAGCCTGGGCTACATAGTAAGTTCCAGGGTTATAAAAGACACTGTCTCAAGGGAACTGACAATAACAAAACACACACACACACACACACACATTGGGTTTCATGTATGCATGTCAGCATTAATTCCCATGGTACACTCTTTGGTTGTGTTAGTCCTTGACACAGTTGGGTTCTGCATGGCCTTCCTACCAGGGGGTTTTCTTGCTGGCATCTTTCAATTGTGCTTTGAAGAATATGTTATCTCTGTAAATATGAAGTGTGTGTGTGTGTGTGTGTGTGTGTGTGTGTGTGTGTGTGTGTGTGAAACAGGCATATGCTAGAGCAGACACATTGTGGTACCACTAAAAGAACCTGATTTGATCACCTAGAGGAGTCAGCCGAGTTGGGTTAGGAGTGTTTGCTATGATGCAGAAGTCTAGTCTAATACCAGCTTCCCAGCTCCTTTTGACTACATGAAGTGGTACAGATTGAGTCATTTTCTATCAACTAACATCTCATAGCATTTGTCTGTGGTGCTGATGTGCTAAGGGCACTGCACACAGAGAACTTTAGAACAGAGGTATTTTCTTTACTTCATGTTCCAGAGGACATGAATGCCCAAGGGCTAGAAGGTCCTGGCTGGAGTTACACAGCTTCTAAGAAGTGGATTTTAAGTCAGGTAGTATATTGCACAACTTCCATACTCCACAGTTTTTAGAAAAAAAGTATTTGCATGGGTTGAACACTTGGGTATATTTCTCTGTGCTGATTAAATTTATGATTATGTTTTTGTTTCTTCCAAGCAGAAGCCATTTTAAAAAGTGTGTATAGTATTCAAATATGTATACACATGTTCAAATGTGTGGGAACATACACCTATGTTGGCATGTGGAGACTGGAAGTTGATTTGAGGTGTCTTCCCAGATTGTTCTATCTTATGTTTTATGACTAGAGTCTCTCACTTCAATCTAGCTCTTGCTAATCAGACTACTATAGTTAGCTAGTTTTCACTGGGTAGCCTTGGTCTCTACCTTCTAAACACTTCGACCACAGGTGAGTTCTGATACCTTCAAGGTTTTCACATGTGTGTTAGGAATCTGATCTCCAGTCTTTGCTCTTACACAGCAAGCAATTTACCCACTGAACCATAACTTCAGCCCCTAAACAGAATCTACTTTGCTGCATCCAGTATCTATCCTTTATTATCACTTGCTATTTACATTTTTTAAAATCTATTTTTGTAACCAGCAAAAACCAAGTAATACTTGGATTTTTTCAATGTGGAAATGATGTTTAAAACAAGATGGAACCCCAAGTTATTTCGTTCACTACCTTCTACTCCTGAGAAAATAGAACTGCTTTAGAAAGTCCTAATCCAGGAAGAGTCCATTTCTATCTGTCTTTACTGGAGTATAAAAATGTTCTGTATGTATAATTTCCACAAATGCCCGACTTTGCCCTTTCAAATGCCAGTTCTATCAGATCTTAAAGATTATGTTTCGAAGAACTTCTGACATGACTACACCCTATTTCAAGGAAAGCTTTCTTCTTTCACTTGGAGTCATTCGGATGAGAGTCTTGTTAGTTTACTATATAGGCAACTTTCCCTTGTAAACATCGTGATATTTCCATTTACTCACTAGCTAACATAACTTTTCTTTAGACTTCCTTGTGACATACACCTGGATAAATCCTAATGAAATCTAAACTATATGCTAGGAATGACTCAGATGAATTTTTAATATAAATATATTTTGTGTGTGTATGCATTTGAACGTATATACAGATGTATTTGGTTTTTACTTTTAAAACATGTTTTTAATGAAAATAGAATAGAATTACATCACTTTGCCCTCCAATGCACCCTTCCTCCAACCCCTCCTAAGAGCTTCTTTAAGCCTTTTAAAAATTATTGTTACATAGAACTGTATTTCATAAAATACATCTACATAAAACCTAAGTAAAAGATTTTGACTAAAATGCATAGAATTCAGTGAAAAAAATCACAATTATTGTTTTCTTGGCCACGACACTTTTCTATGTTTGTGAGATAGTTTGTTGTCTCTGAGAGGCTTCAGTGTTGAGTCTTTGGATAATACTTGATTTTGAAATTGAGGCTATAAATATATAGCTCTTCACACAGAATTAAAAGATTATAACATTAGTCCACCTTTTAATATTTGAAGTACTGTGGCAAAAATAAAAACAAATTAGTTGTTAGAACTCTCTGCTTTTATATATGCCACTAAACATCACCTCCAGGTTTGAGGTGAGGGAGGGCTGAGTACCTGAGTTTGGCACAGCTGCTACCAGCTTTTCACATGGTGACAATCTGGGGATGTCTTTCTTAGTGCACACATCACTTGGATATCCAAATGGGTGAAAGGAAAAACTACAATGTTTTGGTTGGTGTGTTGTTGCACTTGAGCTGTGTGGGGGAGGCAAATATCACTCATACATGAAGATTAATTAGTGATTAGTTTGCTGAGCAGCTGGAGGATGCTAAGCCATCTGCTGTGCCATTGTTGGGAGGACGATCTTGACTGAGTACTCATTAAACTTTTCTAATACTCCACTTACACATTACCACTGCTCTCCCAGGATCTTATTAAGTTGAGGTGATGATAGGATTTTAGGAGCAGTTGGATCATGGAAGCATGTAGCTCTGTGATTACCATTAAGTAAAGAAATAAACCTTGAGACCATTCATTCTAACACTAAGATCTCTTAGTAGCAGTTATGCATGTAATATCAACATAAGCTTTTCTCCACTACACAACAGCTCATATCAGATCCTTGAAGAAGTATTTTGAAAAGACAACATGAACATTAATATTGACTTAGACGCTCTGAACAAACCTTTCATAATAACAAGGAAACCATTTTGGCCTTTACCACGTAGCAGTGTTTCTCCTATTTGGGATGTGTTGTATATTTGGAGTCTTTGTTTATCTATCACACAATATTGGTTATGTAGGTTCATGTTCCCAAGTCCTAAGTCAGACACAAAGTTTGCTTCCCTGGACTTTTCACCCATTTATTATGTAATGACTTCATGGTGGAAATGATGTTTATAGTCTCAGACTTTCCTAGCATTTGACTAAAGACCTAGAAGTTATTTTATAAGACTCGTTGGAAGGTCAGTCTATTTAAAGATAAAGGTTTGACTTTACCTTGACCTGGGTTGTACATACCACTGAGGAAGAAACTAGTTCATAATCTCTTAGAGGGGATTCCCATCAATAAAATTCTATGTGAGGATAATAACCAAATGATCATGACAAATTTTACAGCACCAAGCATATCTAGAGAATTCCTCAACAAGGAGCAAAATGATACTGTATACAGTCAAATCAAATGAATATATACTATTGTTCCTCAAGGGAAAGTGGAAGTTCACCGATAGGGTTCTTAACACAAAGTCCTTATTAAGGCCTGTATGTGATAGCACTACATGAAGAAGAACCTGCAAATACCAATACAGTGTGCAATGATCCTGGAATCTGACTGGGTGAAGAGAATCAAGCTGACACTCACTGGTCTGGGGCTTTGCTGACTGCAGGGTCCATGTGTTAACTTTCACTACATTTTTCTAAGATTCATCAAGACATTAGCTCCTAACTGCCTTTCATGTTTCCTTATTTTTGAGGTTTGTTTGGCTTACTGAGTCTCACCGTCTCCCAGGCTTGCAGTTGGGAAGTAATTTACTCACTTTCTCTACCACTCTATTTTCTGTTCTTCTGTCTGTACTCTGCAATCATCCTTGTGTGCTGTAACTTAATTTCTTTGGCTGGTACATGTGCTAATACTATTTCCCAGCACACAGACTCTAAAACCAAAGACTAGAAATGACTGTAAGAAGATAAGTGACCCACCTTAAATTTCACAGCTCAGGGCTGGTTGCCAAAAGCATGCAAGGACTCTGAACTGACCAAAGCTGTAGGCTTCTGGTCATTGTTATTGCTTAGCTTTCCTCAAAGATCCTCTTACATTTTCATTTGATGGCCAACTCCAAAATAATGAGAAGAGTATGAGGACTGTCACCATTTAGAAGAGTCAGCCACCCTCAATCAGCCTTGTCAGAGGCAAATCTGGAGAAATGGAGCACCAGGGAAGTCCCTTAAAACGTTGTAAAAAATCATTCAGTGTATAAGCCATAAAGTATAACACTCCCAGACATCCCTTAGTTACTATGCATAGGTCCTGGTCTCACATCATTGACATCATTACATATACCAGCATGTACCTTTCCTATAACCTCACAAGGTTTATTTATTATCTTTACAACAAATGTGGGAAGTACCAAGAGTCTTTGTATCATGCTACAATATGTGTCTGTAATGTTTTTTGTTTTCCTATGCTCACACATGATCTAGAATTTTAACTAAAACATGTTGATGCTCAAGAGAAAGGTCTAAACTTTGAAATGAGAGATTATATGCACATACTCACACACACACACACACACACACACACACACAGAGAGAGATACACAGACACACAGGCAGACATACATATAGAGAGACATATACACACAGAGAGACACAGACACACAGAGACACACACAAATGCATGCACGTGCACACAACTTTGTAGAGAAAGATCATTCTATGCAACAGGGACTTGATCAGGAAGATATCATAAGTTTGGTACAAGAATGTGCTGAAAGGGAACCAGACAATGACCTTCATTTGTAATCAACAACAACGACAAATTCCCGTAAACCTAAAGGGCTTTCAAGTGCTGTTTTCATTTTGCTTTGCTTTCTTGGAACAGTGGAGGCTCTCCATTTGGGAACGCTAATGGCTGCCCATGGCTACTTCTTTCCCATCTCAGATCATGTCCTCACACTCAAGGATGACGGCACCTTCTATCGGTTTCAAGTAAGTGGAGACACAGATACTCTTTCACAGCAAATCAGAACGCCTGAACGTTGTTTCTCCATGTTTACAGACCTTTGGGAAACTATTACGTAGTTTTCTTAAGCTACTTAGAAAGTAATTAATGTTCAGGTGAAAGCATGAGAATCAATTGTCACATACCAATGGGAAACTGTGGAAGCTGAATGGTGTAAAGACTAAAGTTATATTTCAACATAAGAGACCTTAAGGAAATTCCAGGTAGTGACTTACTGGAATCAAGAGAAATAGGGAAGACATCAGTTGTAAATCACATCTAGCTAGTAGGAAGATCTAACTAAACTTGAGAGATCTACTAAACTTATATTCCCATCACTACTATTAGTAGTAATCCATTACTACCTGCTGTCCCAGCAAACTCCCTGAATATGTAATATTAATGATTGACAAGGCAATTATCTATATGTGTCTAACTCTTCTTGTTTTTAAGAGACAGTATTTACTATTACAGGGTTACATTTTTATACAGTTCTAATTTTAGATGTTTTTCACATAGAAGCTATAAGTAGACTAAAAAATTCTCACCAATTTTGAAGAAATGATTGCTTTATGCTTACAAAAATATGTCCACCAATAGGATAAATAAAAGTTCTGACATACAAAGCAAAAGCAAACAAATAAACACAGAGACAAAAACAAAAAGAAATCTTATTCAGAATGGAAATACTGAATATGGCTGCTCACTTGAGAATTATCCAGCTTAATTTTTTTTTAATCAAGAAACAAAAGAGTTCAGCCATAGCCCTAGGTTACTGATAATGTATTGAATTAGTCACAATTTAAAACCTATGTCTCTGTTCTCAACCTTCCCAGAACAAAAATTGTTTGAATGTTTTAATCATGCTTGTGAGTCATGAATGAAGGTTCAATGCACCACTGCACAGCCAGAGAAAGAAGAGAATTTTAAAGTTTTAGGATACAGTGAGGGACACATGGGAGGAAGTGGCATATTTATCACATAACTATAAAATTTAGGCAGAGGTTATCAAGTTCAATGGGCTATTAGATATGTCTTATGCAAATCTATTAAAATTATATTATTAATATCGATTATCGTATGTCCCATATTTTTAAAAATCTATCTACCTGTGTAATAAGATCTAAATATGACAGGTTAGCAAATCTGGTTATTAGTGATTCCTATAACAAGGCTAAAGTAATCAAGAACAGAGTCAGAGTGAAGTAAATATCTACCTGTAAAGTAGCAAGTGTCAGTCTCTGTTTGAACAGCTCTAATAAGAAAAAGACATGAGGGTTTCCAGTGTCTTTTTCCGTTTTCAGGCTGGTTCAAAGCAGCAGACATGTCTTGCATTGAATTGAATTGAATTGAAATTCACCACCTTGGAAGCAATTTAAAAGCAATGGGTTAAGTTCTTAATGCCTTCAGTGGACCATGTAGATTCCAGACATCATTAAGAACATAAAGAAGATGTAGGACATGTATTTGAGGTAACCAGAATGAGAGCCAGAACCAGAGCTTAATTTTATTGCTGTGACACAACAAATGTGCGTAATAGTCTTAGTACGTTTTAGAAATGTGGGTTTTTTTTTAATTTTAGGTTTACTGTAAGCTTTAAATTATGTAGTCACTCTCTCTTTGTTAACTGGAAGTGAGACTTGACATGATTCCCAAGGCCAAACTCACATCTCCCTCACAGAGTTGGTGCATGGACTATGTAGCCGAAGGCTAGTGAGTAATGACCAGGAACTGGAGTGAGTTCTGTAGAAGCAAAGGTGGCTAGCTCTGGAAAAGAGACATGCTTGCATTAAAACATCCTAAAGTCTGGAATGTCCGCAGGCATAGGTAACAAATATCAAAATATAATGGCTTGTTATTCCCTCATAACTTCTTATTATAAGTCAAAATTTTTTTTCCTGAGAAAAGTTTCCAATTTTAATGGAAAATGTTGGTTTTGTGGCATTTTTCTATAAGTTCTGGAGATAAAATTCTCTTTTTCTACTCATAAGATTCTGTCTCACTCACTCACACACTCACACTCACACACACACACACACACACACACACACACACACACTCACTCACACACACTCACACACACACATACTCACATACACACTCACATTCACACACAGAGACACACACACACTCACACACACACACACTCACACACACACACTCACACACACACACACACACAAATTAAGCAACACCAAAAATTCAATATTCATTCTGAAAGGTTTGTCAAAAGTGGGAGACCTGCATGAAAGAAGTCTTTAGCTACTTCACTCCTCATGGCTTTACTGAAATTTCATTTCTAAGAAATCAAATCTTCAAAGTTCTCTCTCCCACAGAGTTAAGTGAGATTGGAGAGGATGAGAGTGTTCCATATACGTCTTCCCATCCCTCTTAACCTAGGGGTTCAATCTTTTTTTCCTTCCGAATTCCTACTGTGATTTTGTTCATATGCGCAGAGAACTACTATTAGTAGCCTTCTTTATTAGGTTGAAGTAATTTCAAAGAAGTAGAGGGTAAGTCAAGATCCTCTGGTGGTATCAGACCAGTTGGAAAAGAGCCCTTCCTAAAGAACTCAATCAGTTCTTCACAGCATCCCTTTCTACGTCTTTAAGAGTCACTCTGCTAAAGAGGAAAATTATCAGACAATCAGAAATTGCCCAAAATATGCTCATTGCTCATAAATGATCAGTATAATTAGTTGATACATATAATCAACCCTCTGCACGTGCATCTACAGCCACTGATCTCTGAGTCCTTGCATCATTCCTGTTAGGGGAATGGAGTTGCTGATGCTAATCTCTGCTCACCAGGAATCTTGAGGCTAAGTTCAGCTAGCAGGCTTAGAAAAATCCTTAAAACATACCATTTTAATTACCTTAAGGTTTTAATCCAGATCAAACTTTCTTTTTTATTTCACTCAGTGTAACTCCAAGAACATTACAGAGTCAGAATTCTTTCTGGCTATTGTTAATCATTTCAAAGATATTATCAGTTTAAAAAATGATTTCTGGTTTATGCATTTTAAAAGGTTACAGCAATAAATGCCTTTATGAAGCAATGCTTTTCTAAGAAAAGGTCAAAGGTCATCTAGTTGACTAATGTTAAAAGCTGTATTACATAATTAATAGACTCCTGCAGATAATTGACAAATCCCAGGGAATGTTTCTGTCAGCTAAAGTTTTTGAATCTATGAAAAGCAGTAATGAAATATGATGCATAGGAAGAAGTCATTATATGTGAACATGGTTCATTCTAAACCTTGCTGAACATAATATTCTGCTTTCAGCCTCCTCTGAGGCTGAAACAGACGCTTTTGTTTGGATAATGCAGTCATATTCTTTAACTTGTGTGCATTTGGTGAGATACTAGAAAATGAACACCACTTTTCAGCCCTGATGACATTTGGCAGGTCTGAAGGCTTTGAAATTTGTCAGTACATCTAGATGAGAACCTTGTAATGCCTCTCTGGGAGCTTTCTCTTGGTTTAAAATGTATGTTGTAAGATAGCCACTGACGATAAACACAGACTGCAAAACAGAAAGTCTACTAAATATTTATGTGTCTAACCAAGATTCCTCTTTTTTTTTTCTCCATAGACACCCTATTTTTGGCCATCAAATTGTTGGGAGCCAGAAAACACAGACTATGGTCAGTATAATACTCAGGTTTTTTGGTTTGGTTTGGTTTGGTTTGGTTTGGTTTGGTTTGGTTTGGTTTGGTTTGATTTTGTTGGCCTTAACCACTTATGTGTCTATATAACAAGCACTTGAATTCTGTTGCTTTTATTAACGAGAAAGTAAACCACAGTTCTAGTTATGGATCAATGTTGATAACACTCAACTAATGTATGGAAGCTTATTCGACAGTAAAGTGCTCTCTGCATCTGTTAAAGAAGAGCCCCTGCTTACACTGGAGTGCTATAAACAACCCTCAAACGGTTGTGGTTGGTTTTCCATAGCATCCTAGGTAACTAGGGAGAGTGACAAATGGTTTCCAGAGAGCCAGACTTCTACCTAGTTCTCCTTCAGCTTCCCCAGACTCCCCAAACCTGTACTTTGCTTGATGTTATCAAGATGTCCTGTGATCCTACACCAGAAGGTTATGTTAAACATAGAAAGGCCACAGGTAAGCCAAAAAATGTACAATAGCAAATTTAATCCTAATAAATGGAATTTAGTGACCTCAGCATAATCCAAGCTCAATTACTGAAGATTTCAATTAAGCTTTATAAGGAAAATCTTACCCCTAAACAGTGTTCATCTTCATACATTTTCCTGTAGGTAATATTTTCCTGAAGTAAGATTTACAAATTTTAAATGCTGTGTCTACAAATGTTTATTGAAAACTATTCCTATGCCTTTTAGTAGATGATGGCAGGAGTCAATAGTTTATCAAAAGCATTCATTAGCACATAGGCTAGACAAGAGAGTGGAATCTTACAAAAAGAGTTTTTGGTAAATTGCCATGTTAATATGAATTTCATGTGTGCAGAATGATAATAAATTTTAAAAGAATAAAAGATTGACTTAGTGTGGTGGTGATGGGTGGTGTCCCAGGATGATTTCACAAAAGAACTGGTAACATCTGAGACAGATTTAAGAGTATGAAGAGGAAATCTTAGACACTGTTATATTGCTGCAAAGGAACACTATGACCAAGGCAACTTATAATGGAAGGTGTTTAAGTAAGAGCTTGCTTACAGTTTCAGAGCATTAGTTTATAATCATCATGATGTGGAGCATGGCAGCTGGCAACTGCTTAGACCTGGAATAGTAACTAAGAACTTATTCCCAATCCATAGGCAGCAGACAGGGAGAGAACAGGATTGGTCCTGGTCTGGGCTTTTGAAACTTCAGAGTCCACCCCTAGCTTAACACCTCCTCCACCAAGGTCACATTTCTGAGTTGTTCCGAACAGTTCTACTAAGTGGGGAACAAGAATTCAATCACATGGTCCTATAGGGTCCATTCTCATTCTAAGCACTATCTGTGGTGATGATACAGGAAATGTCTTACAGTTTCTACTGCTGTGATGAAACAGCATGATCCAAAGCAACTTGGGGGACACGGGGTTGACTTTACTTGTACTTCTGTATCTTGCTTTATCATTGGTTAAAGTTTTAAAAGGAAATCAGATAGGGCTGAAGGGCCTAGAGGCAGGAGCTAATATAGAGGCCATGGAGGCCCACGATGGACTGGGCCCTCCTGCATCATTCACTAATTAAGATGATGCTAGCTGCGTATGTAGCAGAGGATGGCCTAGTTGGTCATCAGTGGGAGGAGAGGCCCTTGGTCCTGTGAAGGTTCTATGCCCCAGTATAGGAGAATGCCAGGGCCAGGAAGGGAGAGTGGGTGGGTTAGGGAGCAGGGGAGGAGATAGGGGATTTTCAGAGAGGAAACTAGGAAAAGGGATAGCATTTGAAATGTAAATAAAGACAATGTCTAATAAGATGATGCCCTATAAACTCACATATGTGCCAGTCTTATGGAAACATTTTCCCAATTGAGATTCCCTCCTCTAAACTGACTCTAGCCTATGTGACAAGTTGGCACAAAACTAGCCAAAACTAGCAAAGGGACTAATATACTATGCAAAAGCATGAGAGCTTTCACAGTATCTTGGCTTTCTTTTGGACTTCCCCTGGAGAATCATCTTCAGAAGGAAACTGTAGGGAAATCCATAGAAATAATTGGAGTCATCCTTCCTAATCTTCTTTGTAGAAACCTGAAGTTAGTAGGTAACCCTAGCAGAAGGTATTCAAGCATGCAAACAGAAAAAAATAGTTTATAGAATGCTGTCAGATTAACATAGAAACTAGATCATTCCATGACCTGAATAGAAATGCCCATTTCTTCAGCTGCCACTCACAGCCCTCAAAATTGAAACTCTTGCAGAAGGTTGAGAACCAACTGCTAATGTGCTGTTGATCACTGGACCCTCTGGCCAAAGGTGGGAATATGTCTAGGGACCTAACCATAGGGTATATGCTATTCTAGTAGAGGAAACACCTCCCAGAGAAAGACCTAGATCCAATGGTTATGACAGAAAGACTAATGAATACCTTTGAGGGAAGTGGAACACACTTCTCAAGCTCAGGTAGCTACTTCTCAGATGAGAACAGTGATCTTGACTTTGGGACATGATTGGAGTAGTTTGTACTAATACACGTAAGGAGATTGCTGTTGTTTCTGCTCCAGTCTCGCTAAAACAAACTAGTGACTTTTACCCTTTGTTATTGACCACCTTATGCAATGGCCATCATATACTCTGTTCCCTGTAGTAAAGAGAGTTCTTATTCTTAGTGTTTCTCTTTCTCTGACCTTTGTCTCTTCCATATGACTGTTGAGTGCCCACAATTTCAGTCCATGTCTGATGATGTGGCAGTAGATTTATATCCATTGAGTGCCTGTGGAAAAGCCATGGTCTCCACAGCAAATCCCTTATAGAACATGATTCATCGCTGTCATCCAACACATGCCTTTCAGCTCTACACTGACTCTTACTGGTGTCGACATCACAGGGAATCATGTCCTGAACTGTTTCCCAGAACTCTGCTGGCCTCTTTGTAAACTGACTGTCACCACATTGTTAAATTATCCTATTTGCTTTTCCCTGATGATGCATATTCTGATTGATTTTATAATTGGCTTATTTTGATCACCATAAGACTGTTCAGTGATCCATGGCTTATATTCTTAGGTGCAAATAAATTATACCACCAATTTGAATGATTCAGTTTTTTTTATTATTATTTTCTACTGGTATTTGTTTAAAATATTCTGTTAAGAACCCTTCTTTAAAAGAATACTCATGATATAACATACTTGGCTGGGGATCTAAAGTATAGTTACTATTTAGGCTCTATTTTCTAGGACAATTTCAGGGCCGATGAGCAAATGAATTGGTTGCTTTATTTTATTTAACTTTATTGTTTTTAATAGTCTCTCTAAATAGCCCAACCTGACCTCAGACTTACAACCCACCTACTTTAGCTCTGAACGGTGAATTTAAAAGCTATGTGAAACTATAAAGAAAGTTTTAAAAAAGTATCTCTCACTTTTTTGAAATCTAGACCTTTTTTTTTTTTCCACCTCCAAACTAGCTTATTCTATTTGCTGTGTAGAACACAAATCTCTAAAGATCAACCTATATGGAAAAATACACTTTCATAATCTTGGTACTACATTGTGTTTAACAACTAAAATAAGACAATATGGAACACATCTGTATGGATTCTATTGTTAGAAAATGAAGGTGGGGTAATTTGCACATTGTTTGTGGAAATACAAAAAAGTAAAACATTTGCTATCCAGACTCATTAAAGCTGAAGTAAGACTGTGTTTCTATGGGTATATTTGAATCATTCTGGGAGACCTGGTCTTGCAGCGAAGACTAGAGGTCAATGCAAGATGAAGCACAAGACAACTTTGGTAAAGAGGTAGACAATGTCAGTGGTGACAAACAAGCAGATAACAAAGACAGGGTTTTTTCTGCCGTATCTGTTTGCATGAGTTGAACGTAAAGGAGTCCAGGGAAGGAATTTTAATGAATATCCAATGTCCAGACAGGATTTTTTTGTTTTCGTTCTATTTAGACAAGACCTATATTTTGAAGCTTCAAAACCCCGATGGGGCCTAAGTTATTGTATCTAGCCTCAATTTAGAGATCTACCTGCTTAAGCCTCCTGATTTTTACAACAATATGCATGTACCACTATATCCATCTAAATGGAATTTTATGCTGAAGAAATAGAAGTTTCCCATAAGGACAAGAGACCCTAGTTGCCTCCTTTCAATTAGGCCATTCAAATTCCAGCCTTGCCTTTAATTTTTGGTACATTACTTTGATATATTATTCATTGTGGACTTTTTAATAATATTTTTAAATAATATATTCCAACATTGTTGATCTTGATTACCGAGAACTATGTTTTCTCTGGTGATGTTAATGAAGCTGGTGATGCATTTGGCCCTGGGGCCATCTTTGAAGACATACTTGATCATGTGGATGAGTATGGTACCCACAGCCTGAATTGAAAGAACTGAGAAATATACAGCTAGAAGGAAAACAGTGAAGATTTAGTACGTCAGTACTATAATGTATAGAGCAGAGAACTTTGTAGGATGCTTCTGAAATCAATACATGGCCCTAGAAAAAGAAACTTTGAATTTTCTTATAAGGCCCATCTATCATTAAAAAACTGTTCTGAGCCTTACATTATGATTACAAGAGGACAATGACTTGTGCCCCAGGAAATATTCAGTGAAGTCCTGTCAATCGCTCCAAGATGCCATGGAGCCTTTCAGACCTACAAAGAGAGATTATGCTTGAGGGCACTAAGTAACTATACAAGACTAATTTCCACTTTCCAAAACCATGCTAAAGTGACATAAGACAGACGGGGGAGCTGAGGTGTTCTTAGATGGTAATAGAGAGCCAGGGAAAACAAAGCATTCTTACTGGCGTGGCATCATTGCAGCAAGACTTTGCATTAAGCAAATTATTTTCCTAAAGGAACAGGTTCAAAACCGATCAGTTACCATTGGTAGAAAGTTTACTATGTCTAAACATTTGTGTTTGAGAGTGGGATGACTGGAAACTCATGGACTGATTTAAAAGAACCTAAAAACAGGCAGAAAAGCAAAATCAATTTGATAGTTTATAAGGTTTCAAAACTGGATCAAAACTTGAATAGCTGACAACAATGCCTGAGATATATGAATATATTAATAACTTCATTATATATAGTATTGAGATTCTGAGAGCTCAAGATGCTGGGGAAAGGGAAATCATTCTATTTTTTAAAAAACTGGAAATTATTTATTCTTGGTGCAGCACACAATTCTTTCAAATAGCTCTATCCATTTACCAAAAATAATGTTTTTTTCAATGTGACATCAACCGATATTTATTATATAACAGTTCTCATTTTAGAAGTGCTCTAAGAGATCATCCACCATTCTATTTTACAGTCTGCTTCCTAAATCCATGGGCATTTATTTGCTTTTAATATTTATCACTGTTCTGTGTGCTTAGAAAATCAGGTGTTAGTGGTTCCTAAAACTGTATTCTAGTGAGCAGATTTTTAAAAATTAGTAAACTTGAGTCACTACTGATCCAATGGATTTTAAAAGGATAGCAACGGAGTATTATACTTTTAAGTATGAAGACACGGAGAGATTAAAGATAAAGTAATAAATAAATAGCTGCCATGTCACTGTGGTTGAAATAAATCTACAGTAGATATCTTAGTCAGTATTCTATTGCTGGGACGAGACAACATGATCAAGGCAACTCATATGAAAGAAAATATTTAATTGGAGACTTTCTTACAGTTTCCGAGGGTTAGTCCATTGTTATCATGGCCAGTAGTATGGAAGTATTCATGGTGCTGGATCAGTAGCTGAAAGTTACATCCTGATCCATAGGCCAAGAGAGAGAACTGGGACTAACATGAATTTCTGAAACCTCAAAGCCCACTACTCCCAAGGATGCATTTCTTCCAACAAGGCCACATCTTCCAATCCTTCTTAAATAATGCCACTCTCCCTGATAACTAAGCATTCAAATATAAGAGCCTAATAGGGGCCATTTTTATTCAAATACTGTAGTGGAAAAATTAATTTTAGGTAAAGTGGAAGAATAAGTAAAGTACAGAAGATTTTTAAGACAGCAAAACTGTCTTTATGAGAGTAGAATAGGAGATAAATGTATTTGTACACTTGTGGATATTCACAGAATGTTCAAGCCAGCAAATGAAACATTGTGCCAACTACAGATTCACACATATTAATTAATGTATGGAGAGTGGCTCTAACTTAACCAACATACCACACTAATGTACGGTGTTTATTACCAGGGCAGATGCAATGACATTACATAATATGAAACTGCAAATCCTACTCATCTTTTCCTTAAACCTTACAAAACCCTGAAACTGGCTTTCTGGAATTAGACTGTGTCTAAGTATAGGGTTTAGAACATGTCACTATGTTTGTCCTCTTTGAAGCTCTCCACATTTCCCGGTTATGTGGCTTGCTGTGTTAGTTTCTAGGGTAGCCATAAAAAGCTGTCACAGCCTGTGTGGCTTGAGCAACATGACTGGTTCCCATAAATAAATGGTAGGCATCCTCTGCAGAGAAATTAAAAAGCAAGCTCCTGCAGGGTTGGCTTCTTCCGAATCTCTTCGGTTTTCAGAAATCTGACTTTACTATATCTCACCAGGCTGTCTCCCTAAACAGTTGCATCTCTGATATCTCTACTCTTCCTACAAGAACACAAGTCATCTTGGATTAGGACCCTCGCCTGTTTCTTTAGTGGCCTTATCTACCAAAAAAAGTCAAACCATGAGGTTATCGTGAGGTAGAGGCTCATGACATGATTTGAGAAGAGGACTTATGTTTAGTCTTTACTTTAAAGAAATTTTCTGCATGTTTTTTTTTTCTCTTTATGTTACAGCTCATATTTAGATTGTTGATAATTTTAGTCATTTGAATTTGTTTCATTTATTGTTTCAAAGTTTACTGACTTATCAATTCTCTCCAGTCTACTGATAAACCCATGGTTTTAATTTAAAAAAATTAAAATTTTTATTAGTTATTTTTTCTTTTTATTAGATATTTTCTTTATATACATTTCAAATGCTATCCTGAAAGTTCCCTATACCCTCCCTCCACCCTGCTCCCCTCCCCACCCACTCCCCCATCTTGGCCCTGGCATTCTCCTGTATTGGGGCATATAAAGTTTGCAATACCAAGGGGCCTCTCTTCCCAGTGATGGTCAACTAGGCCATCTTCTGCTACATATGCAGCTAGAGACACGAGCTCTGGGGATACTGGTTAGTTCACATTGTTGTCCCACCTATAGGGTTTGCTCTTGCCTCTCCTGATTCCAACTCTTCCTGTTTCTCACTCCTTAATGCATGATCTCATATTTAATTTATTAATATATGTAGATACACAGATTTTTGTTTGTTTATGTATTTATTTATGCTGAGGGCAATGTCAGATTTCCCTCATCCCCACTGGCATATCAACTGGTATACTAGTTGCAAATCTCTTGATTTTTTTTCTATTTATTTATTTATTTATTTATTTATTTATTTATTTATTTATTTATTTTGTTAGAATGTTTACCTCCACGATTGCAGGTCTCACGTGTTCTTACTTCACACTACTTCACACTACTTGCTTTTACTATGGATATAATTGTATTTTAATCATAGTTCTTTTTAGTTTTATGTCTTAAGAGTTATCAACACTTCTGCACTTGAATAACATTCACACACAGTCATTCAACACAACTTGTCCTTCAGCATGCCTTGGAACTTGCTATTGAAAACAAACCATGCTGTGCTAACTAGTAGAAATGACGACAAATCAACACATGTTCAGTATGAAGAGTATGCTGTCTGGCTTAGCAATTATTTTTCCATTTTCTACAGCCGTGGGTTTTGTAGACTACACCTTTGGTCCTTGTTTTGACTGTCTCTCTTTTGATTTCTTGCTTTCTTCCTCCTCTCCCTCCTCCTCCTCCTCTCCTTCCTCCTCCTCCTTCTTTTCTTCCTCCTTCTTTTCCATTCATTTCTTTCACTTTGCATCCTGATTGAGCCCCCTCTCTCCTTCCAGTCCTCCCTCACATAGCCCCCTTACTCCTTTGAGTAGTGGGAAGTCCCCCTGGGCACCAGCCTATCCTAGCACATCAAGTCCCTGTAGGACTGGGTACATCCTCTCCCAATGAGGCCAGACAAGGAAGCCCAATTAGGGGAACAAGATCCACAGGCAGGCAACAGAGTCATGAACAGCGCCCACTCCAGTTGTTGGGGGACCCACATGAAGACCAAGCTGCATATATGCTAGAAATGAATGGGTGTTGGGGGCAGTAGGCCCAGCCCATGTATGCTTTTTGGTTGGTAGTTCAGTTTCTTGGAACCCCCAAGGGTCCGTGTTAGTTGACTCTGTTGGTCTTCCTATGGAATTCCTATTCCCTCTGGGTCCCTCAATCCTTCCAACTCTTCCATAAGACTCCTCAAGCTCAGTCTAATGTTTAGCTGTAGTCTCTACATCTGTTTCAGTCAGCTGCTGGATGGTGCTTCTCAGAGGACAGTTATGCTAGGCTCCTGCCTGCAAGTATAACAGACTATCATTAATAGTAACAGGGATTGATTCTTTGCCATGGGATGGGTCTCAAGTCAGGTGGGTCATTGGTTGGCTATTCCTTCAGTCTCTGCTCCATCTTTCTCCTTTCACTCCTTATAGACAGGACAAATTTTGGGTTGAAAGTTTTGTCAGTGGGTTGGTGTCCTTATGCATTCCTGGGAGACCTGCCTATCTACAGGAGGTGTTTGTTTCAGGCCCTATATTCCCCACTGCTAGAAGTTTCAACTAGAGCAGCCAGCTGTTAGGGGCTTGGGGAGGGGTAAGGGAAGGCATTTCTAGGGTTTGCCAGAGACCTGGGATGGGGAACTCCAGGGAGTCTATGAGGTTTTTCTTTCTTAAACAGAATCTTACATGTGTCTTTCTTTCAGTCATACTCCCATGTTTGTATGTAACAGACCTATTGATACCTGATGAGGTGCAAGGTTTAAAACTACACCATCTTCATACTATTAGGACTCAATCTTGCTGTGATACTGGCAAGTGATGTTCACAACTGTGGTCTTTGGATTTTTGAAATTTCTTTACATTTACGTGTACTAAGAAGACTAGATCCCAGAAGGGTTTGACACCTCCTCTCTATACCCCTGGCATTTAAGTTGGACCTTGTTAAAGGCAGAATGAGAGCTCTTCCTCTCCCTTTGTTAACAGTATGAGGGTTTTTCTCCTCTTCCTTCCTCAATCACAGAACCTGGTAGAATTCTTGGATGTATAAGTTAGAAAGATATTATTAGCCCTCTTGAAATTTCTCCCTGACCTTCCAACTCAATTCTTCAAGGAATTAGAAAGGGCAATCTGCAAATTCATCTGGAAAACAAAAAACCTAGGATAGCAAAAACTCTTCTCAAGGATAAAAGATCCTCTGGTGGAATCACCATGCCTGACCTAAAGCTGTACTACAGAGCAATTGTGATAAAAACTGCATGGTACTGGTATAACGACAGACAAGTAGACCAATGGAACAGAATTGAAGACCCTGAGATGAACCCACACACCTATGGTAACTTGATCTTTGACAAGGGAGCTAAAACCATCCAGTGGAAAAAAGACAGCATTTTCAACAAATGGTGTTGGCACAACTGGCGGTTAACATGTAGAAGAATGCGAATTGATCCATTCCTATCTCCTTGTACTAAAGTCAAATCTAAGTGGATCAAGGAACTCCACATAAAACCAGAGACACTGAAACTTATAGAGGATAAAGTAGGGAAAAGCCTAGAAGATATGGGTACAGGGAAAAAAATTCCTGAATAGAACAGCAAAGGCTTGTGCTGTAAGATCGAGAATCGATAAATGGGACCTCATAAAGTTACAAAGCTTCTGCAAGGCAAAAGACACAGTCAATAAGACAAAAAGACCACCAACAGATTGGGAAAGGATCTTTACCTATCCTAAATCAGATAGGGGACTAATATCCAATATATATAAAGAACTCAAGAAGGTGGACTCCAGAAAATCAAATAACCCCATTAAAAAATGAGGCTCAGAACTGAACAAATAATTCTCACCTGAGGAATACCGAATGGCAGAGAAGCACCTGATAAAATGTTCAACATCCTTAATCATCAGGGAAATGCAAATCAAAACAACCCTGAGATTCCACCTCACACCAGTCAGAATGGCTAATATCAAAAATTCAGATGACAGCAGATGTTGGTGAGGATGTGGAGAAAGAGGAACACTCCTCCATTGTTGGTGGGATTGCAAGCTTGTACAACCACTCTGAAAATCTTCTGGGCATATATCCAGAAGATGTTCCAACCGGTAAGAAGGACACATGCTCCACTACGTTCATAGCAGCCTCATTTATAATAGCCAGAATCTGGAAAGAACCCAGATGCCCCTCAACAGAGGAATGGATACAGAAAATGTGGTACATTTACACAATGGAGTACTACTCAGCTATTAAAAAGAATGAATTTATGAAATTCCTAGGCAAATGGATGGACCTGGAGGGCATCATCCTGAGTGAGGTAACACAATCACAAAGGAACTCACACAATATGTACTCACTGATAAGTGGATATTAGCCCAAAACTTAGGATACCCAAGATATATAATACAATGTGCTAAACACATGAAACTCAAGAAGAATGAAGACCAAAGTGTGGTCACTGTACCCCTTCTTAGAATTGGGAACAAAACATCCATGGAAGGAGTTACAGAAACAAAGATTGGAGCTGTGACGAAAGGATGGACCATCTAGAGACTGCCATATCCAGGGATCCATCCCATAAGCAGCTTCCAAACGCTGACACCATTGCATACACTAGCAAGATTTTGCTGAAAGGACCCAGATATAGCTGTCTCTTGTGAGACAATGCCAGGGCCTAGCAAACACAGAAGTGGATGCTCACAGTCAGCTATTGAATGGATCACAGGGTCCCCAATGGAGGAGCTAGAGAAAGTACCCAAGGAGCTAAAGGGATCTGCAACCCTATAGGTGGAACAACAATATGAACTAACCAGTACCACAGAGCTCTTGACTCTAGCTGCATATGTATCGAAAGATGACCTAGTCGGCCATCACTGGAAAGAGAGGCCCATAGGACTTGCAACCTTTATATGCCCCAGTACAGGGGAATGCTAGGGCCAAAATGTGGGAGTGGGTGGATAGGGGAGTGGGGGGGTGGAGTGTATTGGGGACTTTTTGGATAGCATTGGAAATAAAAAAAAAGAAAAGAAATTTCTCCCTGACCTTAAGTGAAGCATCAGACTCTGATTTGTCCAGAATGGGTCTCTAGCTATTAGAGTTGTAACTTAAGTATTCCTGACTCCTAACTACTGCCCCCTAGCTGACGTTTTAAGTCACAATTCTCAGGATAGACCTGTCTGTTTCTTCAGGAGCAGGGCAGATGGATTGTCTTCTGACACCAATTCTTGAGCGAGGAAAACCACTTTTTTTGCCTCTTTGTTCATCCTTTCTATGCTGTGAAGGTAAAAGGGAGTGATGACTTCTAAGTTCCCCACCTGCATACCCAATGTTTGATTACAGAATTTTCTAGAGACAGGACAAAGTATGACTAAGAATTTGTGGGGTTTTTTTTTTTTTAATTTTTTTTTCCTTTTTGTACTTTTCCATTTTTCTGTCTCTTTTTATTTCATCATGAGGTTGCTCTCTAATATTTTAGAGGAAAGGAAGTTGGTTGTTTCTTTTTTTCTGTATTTTACTTTCCTACCATGGTTGGAAATTTTCTGAAACATAACCATTACCATCAAGAAGACTGTCATTGCTACCAAAATCATGTGTAGAAGTGAATCTTTTGGTGGTGGTGGTGAGGGCAGGGTGGATTCCAAAGGACAAATGCTGAAGAGGAAACTTAAAGCTTTATTCACTGACCAAAATGATTAATTCTCAACTCTTGAGTGATGGGATATAGTTATGACACAGGAAAAATGAGAGCAGGCAGCAGCTTATGAAAGAGGACCAATATCTGTGCCTCTGCTGGGACAACATAGGGATCTTCCATGGCTTTCCTTCTGCTCCTTCCATGATCCACTGTTTCCCTTTTTGGTGGCTGGCAAATGTCCTGAGCTTAACAAAGAGACTAGGCTAGTCTAGGAAAAAGTAACTCTATTTTGCTATTCTGGAGCATTCCTCAGTGAGCAACAGATCCATAGTCAATGCAGTCTAAAATCTTGATCTAAGCCTATGGTCAGTAATAAGGAAGACATGCCATGCAGACAGATGAGCCATGCCTTCTCACAGCATACAGATAGAGGAGGCATGCTTTCTCATCTCAGTCTAGTCTGACATCACAGCTCAAATGCAGAGTCAGTGTTTGCAATACAAGTCGCTTTCAGGTAACCTAGGCAACTTTAAAATATCCTTGATTTTGAAAACATGTAGTAGGATAATCTTCTAATTTGTGAAAAGAATGAGCTGTCTTATGCCTCTCTTCATACGAAGTAAAACCTTTATTATTGCATTCTTTTAAGGTAATATTAACATTATAATTCATTTTATAAAATAAATATTCATCATGAGCTAATAAACTGTATTCAAGTATGAAAAATATAACAAGCTACATCCTTAAAAAGATAATGCAGCATATTATTATAACATAATAATATAAGTTTATTCATTATCAGGACTATTTGTTAAAGGAACTAAAATATTTATGCCATCTGAAGCATGTAAAGTATGCTTGTAAATTCTTAACAGAAGCTTTTGACATTTCATAAAGCCTTTTGATGAAATTATCAGTTGTAAAATAGTCTGTTTAAGTTTTAGGGTTTTATTTTGCAAATATTTAAGCACATGGTTCACTGTCTTATTCAAATATCTTGTTCATCAACATAAACAATTTAAACCCATCATATTTGGAATGTGCCCCTAGTTCATAATTCAATCTCTAGAGATGCATTTAGGTCTATTGAAAGCTTCTCAATATCAGAAGCTTCTCAATATCAGCGTTTCTCTGTATCAGAAAGCAGCCCACTGACTTGGGCAGGAAAATAGATAATGACCTATCTTACGGGGCTCTTTACTTACTTTCTTGATGAGTGTTCCTTTTACTTCAAAATATCTGCACAGCTATGAAAAGAGAAAGAAATATATTTTCTCTTTTATAGTAATATACATTCAGTTCTTAAATATCTAACTAGTATCTATGTTACTTTTGTCTTTTCATCATTATTTATTTATATGTTAAGCAAAAAAAAAAAATAGGATTCCATCATTGGAACCATCAATATTCATATGCAAATATAATGTGTGTATGATGGGGATTAACTATTCTCTTAGTGTAGCTCTGGTTTCCCCGTATCAATAGAAGTGGCTTTAAATATAAATTCATGGTGTTTTTCCCAACCACTTGAGACTAGGACTCTAACTTATGATACTAGTAAACATTATAAGTAAACTCTTCAAGATGTACGTTAAAGCCAGAAACTACTTTGATTTGTGGCAGTAAATTAGTATGATTTCCCATTTCTCATGGTTTTCTGTTTTATGTGATTTTTGAAATGGTTACTTCTAATTTTCTAGCTACATTTTAACTAATAGAATAGCAGGATCTTGAATATTTCTGAGCAACTTTCATTGGACATTTATAAACATTATCTAATTTTTATCCTTTCCAGAAAATCTTTAAAATGTTACTAACCATGCTCTACAGATGAAGGAAAACTAAGAGTCAAATGTGTAGATCTCGTCCACTGATGGTAATATAAAGGACAGGACCAGGATTCCAATCCGGGGATTCTGCTTATGTCACTCCATCAGACATATGTTTTACTCATGCTTCACTGGGCCAGAGTATTTCTCAGTTAGATTGCACACCCATGTAGAGTGGATGAGAAATTTAGGGAGATGGAATTTTGGAGGAGTTGTAAGTAAAAGGAACAAGGCAACAATAAGCTTGAACTCATTTCCCAATATTTGTCAACAAAATGAAAAACAGAAAAGGAAGAAGAGAAAAAGAAAAAATAAATAAATGGGTGGTATATTTTAAGAGGTGGGGGCTAATTCCTAAAAGATGCCATTCAGTCCCATATAAAGATAGATGAACACTCAGTAAATAAGCATCTCTGAAGGTTGAGATGTACAGAGAGCAAGATAGCACATATACCTAGCACACATGCTTAGCTTCTTGCTCAGGATAAGGGAGGATTGAGCAAAAAGATTCCTAACTGGCAGTCTGTTCAGATGACATTTTTCTCTTCATAACTTCATTTAGAACTAAGTTTCAAACTCTTTGGAATATGACATGTTTGTGTCAATCAAAACACTATTTAGTTCATGGCCTTACCCTTAAAGTTTAGGTAGAAAAGGCAATGACTGCAAAAAAAAAAAAAAAAGGAGGGGCAGGGTACAGAAATATACACAAGATGAATCTACCTCACAATGAGAATGTGGGGACTCACGTTTGAACTCTAACATGGCCCCGTTCATTTTCGAGCTTACTAGAAGTTTACAGTTCAGTAATTCCATTTATACAGACATGGCTCATTATATTCTGTACGATCAATCAATGAATTTATATCAAACTTAATTGGCATGAAATGAGCATTGCTTTTCAATTTAAAGCCACAATCATTGTTCTATGAAAACCAAAACCAAGACCTGATGAATCTTCCAAGTAAAACTTTGTCTGGGAGGATTGATGGAGCCCTACTTGCAACTTCATGGTATTGCCAAATGGTGTGAAACAGAGGCCGTACTTAGTTGTGATAGCCAGCTAGCTTCTCCTTGTCTGTTCCAACCATAGAGTGACCTATTTGCTTTCCCTTCTTTCATGTAAACTGAAAGAAACCATTGCAATGTGAGGATACTTCATAGTCCAGAGCAGTGACTTCTCTGTAGGTCTTCTTTGAGGATCATGAATTCCAAGCTCGTGTGTATTAACAAACTTTCCAAAGTCTAGTTCCTTGAATGAGCCAAGTATACATTTTTCTTATGATTTTTTTTAACCAAAATACTAAGGGAGTCTTTTCAGGCATCAGTACAATGAACATAATTCATAGTGAAAGTTCTAGCTTGAATGACAATATTTTGGTTTGCACTTTTGCCTCACAAAGGAAGGATGAAAAGGACACCAGAGACTTAGAAAAGTCTATGTACAAGCAAAATTCTTCATTCTAACACTATAAGCTCTTAAGGAATGACAAAAAGCAGAGGCCATTCATCTACTTCCCCAAGCTGGTAACTGCAGGGAGCATCATGATCTCCACTAAGTTTTTTTTTTTAATTTCTTTTTTAAAATATATTTTATTACGTATTTTCCTCAATTACATTTCCAATGCTATCCCAAAAGTCCCCCATACCCTCCCCTCCACTCCCCTAACCACGCACTCCCATTTCTTGGCCCTGGCGTTCCCCTGTACTGGGGCATATAAAGTTTGTGTGTCCAATGGGCCTCTCTTTCCAGTGATGGCTGACTAGGCCATCTTTTGATACATATGCAGCTATAGTCAAGTGCTCCGGGGTACTGGTTAGTTCATAATGTTGTACCACCTATAGGGTTGCAGGTCCCTTTAGCTCCTTGGGTACTTTCTCCAGCTCCTGCAGTGGGAGCCCTGTGATCCATCCACTAGCTGACTGTGAGCATCCACTTCTGTGTTTGCTAGGCCCCGGCATAGTCTCACAAGAGACAGCTATATCAGGGTCCTTTCAGCAAAATCTTGCTAGTGTATGCAATGGTGTCAGCGTTTGGAAGCTGATTATGGAATGGATCCCTGGGTATGGCAGTCTCTAAATGGTCCATCCTTTCGTCACAGCTCCAATCTTTGTTTCTGTAACTCCTTCCATGGATGTTTTGTTCCCAATTCTAAGAAGGGGTACAGTGACCACACTTTGGTCTTCATTCTTCTTGAGTTTCATGTGTTTAGCAAATTGTATTATATATCTTGGGTATCCTAAGTTTTGGGCTAATATCCACTTATCAGTGAGTACATATTGTGTGAGTTCCTTTGTGATTGTGTTACCTCACTCAGGATGATGCCCTCCAGGTCCATCCATTTGCCTAGGAATTTCATAAATTCATTCTTTTTAATAGCTGAGTAGTACTCCATTGTGTAAATGTACCACATTTTCTGTATCCATTCCTCTGTTGAGGGGCATCTGGGTTCTTTCCAGATTCTGGCTATTATAAATAAGGCTGCTATGAACATAGTGGAGCATGTGTCCTTCTTACCGGTTGGAACATCTTCTGGATATATGCCCAGGAGAGGTATTGCTGGATCCTCCGGTAGTTCTATGTCCAATTTTCTAAGGAACCGCCAGACTGATTTCCAGAGTGGTTGTACAAGCTTGCAATCGCACCAATAAAGGAAAATTACTATTCATTGTGGCCACAGTAAAAACAATGACAGTTCTGATTTACTACAGAAGCATTTGTATACCACAATTTGTAGAAGTGATTTGCCAGAAAAGCTAGTCTTTAGTTAAAAGATCACTCACGTATACATGTTCAACTTTTCCTTGAGCAAACTGAGGGCAGAGAAAGGTATTATTTTGTGTCTTTGTGTTTTGAATGAAAGAAAACACTATTTGACCAGGAAGTTGTGGTGCACAACTTTAATCCCAGCACTTGGGAGGCGGAGGCAGGAGGATTTCTGAGTTTGAGGCCAGTGTGGTCTACAGAGTGAGGAGTGAGTTCCACAACAGCCAGAGCTGCACAGAGAAACCCTGTCTTGAAAAACAACAACAACAAAAACAAAACAAAAAAATAAAAAGGAAAGAAAAAAGAAAACACAATTTGATTTTCAGATTTAAAAGGAGAAACCATGTGAGGTATTGTAGTAGAAAATTTTAATCCCAGTCCAGGGTTTCTACTCTGCCTTTGACCCTTAGTTCCTAGATAAAACACACACAACCTTTATATTTACAACTAGGCTTAATCAGCTCTACAGCTGGGCAGATATCTACCCTCTACGATATTAAAATCTATCTACTATTGATAACCCTGAGTTACTTACTATGTTTCATCTGGCTGCTCTTAATTCCAATTGGCCAGCCCTCAGTGCCATGCTTTCTTGACTCCTAACCCATGGTGTCTTCCTCCTCATGGTCTCCTCAGACCTCTAGGCCAGGAACACTAAGCCGCACCAACCTCATTTCTGCCCAACTGTAGGCATCTTTATTTACTAATGAAAAATAACTTGGGGGCAAGGTCACATAGTGGCACATGTGACTGCATGCAGATTCTCTCATCTCTGGGTTAACCAAATCTTGAGGGCTCACACTTAGAATTACAATACATAACAAAAGACCTAACCTCAACAAGGTACCCAGTAGTGTTTAGCAGGAGAAGCCCTGCTACCCATCATAGGCTTACATATTTTAATGCTTGGTCTCCACTTTGTAGAACTGTTTTGAAAGGATTAGGAGGTGTGTCACTGGGACATGCTTTGACATTCAAAAGTTCATGCCATCCACTGGGTCTTCTTTTCCCCTTCTCCCTTTGTTTGTGGACCATATGCAAATTCTCAGCTTCTCCTCTAGTGTCATGCCTGCCTTTCTGCTACCATGTGCCAATGTCTGTGTCAGTAAGAGAATCTGTCTTCCTCTATTCTTAAGAGTCAGAGCTGCAGGATACCTGAAATGTTATCCTCTCTGGCCATCTCACAGAGGCAGCCTCACAAAGTTCAGAGAGCTGTAGGAAAGGCCTCCAGGCCAAGGCCACACCTTTCATTGGCCACATTAAGAAGACCCTGGAAAATGAGACAATTAGAAAGAATCCTGAATCTATACTTTGCAGGACACACAATAAAGATTTCCTAAAACTTACTAAATAATTACATTTGTTCTCAGGCTATTAAGTGTACCATGGTGTTTATAGCTTTTGTTGATACTGAACACTCTCTGTTAACTGCTTGTTAGATAGACGGTCCAGGTTATCCATTTTTATTAGGTATGTGATGTCAAGTTCTTATAAAAGAGCTTTCTCTTTGAGTGAGACATATTTTTCTAAGTCATTGCAGTGTTCTGCTGTTGTTCTCCATTTCTTCTGTGAAGCTTTGAGGAACTGAGAATATATTGTTTCCTGGATCACCATGCTGTTCTCTAAACAATAGTTCTATACCTCCAGCCAGGTTCCTTGGAGGATGAAGCAAGGGTAAGGCTGGCAGAGGTTTCCAAGGCATGCTTCTAATTTAGGTGTATTTTCCAGCTGAGAAATTTTCCAGCTGAGTCTCTGTGCTTAGATTCAAGATGTACCTGGGGCTACTCACCAGCCCTCAGGTCAGACCTCAGATAGAATACATGCATGTTCTAAAATGGTGGTTACTGTTATTTAAGCCCTTTGGACAAAGGGATTGAAAGGAAGGGAGATAAGAAAAAAGAGAGAGAGAATATGATGACATCATTTATTTCAAGAAAAATGCTCAAAGTTGTAACTGTAGGTAGACTCAGTCAATACTGTGTGTGTGTGTGTGTGTGTGAGAGAGAGAGAGAGAGAGAGAGAGAGAGAGAGAGAGAGAGAGAGAGAGAGAGGAACTATATACATAGAGAAAACAGAAAAGGCTGCAGTAAACCATTCTTGAAGAAATGGTTTACTGCTGTGGTTTAAGCAGAGACTCTACCAAAAAAAAGATGAATGCATGGAGAATAGAAATTCAAGGTTATCCTTAGCTACTTAGAGAGCTCAAGACCTGCTCTGGGAAATATGAGGCTACACTAGTAAAAATTTTTCCTTCTTATTATATATACAAAGAAATATAATAATGCATAGCCTGGAAAATGACAGATAAAAATAGTAGCCAGACAGAATACATTTTCAAGTTCAAATTAAGATTTTTTTAATTTAGCAAAGTTTCTATATCATGTAGTTAGTTATACAGCTAACAGAACAGAATAGTCCATATCTGTAATTTTCCATAGTTTAAGCAAAAACAGTTTTCCCACCATTCATCAGTAAATCTAGACTTTACCTCTTCAGTTAAAACAATAACAAACCATGGTTTTAATGTAGTTATCACTTAAAGTGGTCCTTGTTGGAGACCTGCTTTGCAATTTGTGTGTGTGTGTGTGTGTGTGTGTGTGTGTGTGTGTGTGTATACTGCATATGCAGAGTGCTTACATACTAGTGTGCTGGTTGTGTGCCTTGGGTGTGCATGTGGATGCCAGAGCTTTGTGTTGGGTTTCTTCCTCTATACCACTATGCCTTATTGTCCTGAGACAGGCTTTCTCACAGAAACAGAAATGTGCAGTTTGAGCTAAGCTGGCTGGCCAGTGAACTCTTGGGATCCCATCTCCACCCACAGTGCTGGTGTTACAAGCACATTATAGACATAGGCCACTTTTATGAGTAGCTGGGGCCAGATCTGCATGGTTGAGCATGTGTGATTTTACCCTTTGAGCACCTCCACAAAATCTCCAGGGAAATTCTTATTTTTAAAAAAGGAGCTATATTCTTCTTTACAATTAAAATAGTAATTTCTGTATATATATTTTAAGCTCTCAAATTTTTAAGTTTAACCTGTATGTCCATTAAACACAGACTGTATTTGAATCTGAAAGCAGACTTAAGAAGCAATGGCAGACTGAAATACTTTACTTTCCAGGAAGGTCTTCAAAATTGCTCCTTTCTTTTCATACATAGACTGAAAAGAGTGAAGGTGAAGCTGGCAGTGAGCAGACAGAAACACAGAAAGAAGTAAAAGCCACATACACACTGCAGAGCCCCTCTTATTTGAATGGAATCAATGGAGCTTGGAGCTAGGAAATGACCCTACGGATATAACTAAGGTTTCTTTTCTCAAGAAACTTGGCAGCTTTAGAGCACTGGATCCAGTCCAAGTAACCTCATTAAATATTCCCTGTGTATGCATGAGGGCTAGAAACACAAGCAAGCTCAAAGAGAACTGAGAGAGCCTGTTTGCCTTTTAAGGTTTCTTGGGATTTCAGTGTGGCACTGTAGTAGAAGGTTCCATCCCTAATCTGACCTCAATTCTTCACATGTCAGAAACCCCCAATTGTTCAGCAGCAGGATTAACAGCCAGTGAAAGGAAGAGAGGAAAGCTATGGATGAATGCTTGAGGGGTTGACTGACAGAAAGCCTGGAGCTCAGCATGCACTTCTCCAGTTCCCTGTCACCTGTGTGGTCACCCCACCCAGACAAGTGGGCAAACACTAAAGAAAACCAGAAATAATATAGGAATCTAAGCTTGGTTATATTAAACAAATTTACACTTATAAGAGAAAGCTGCGAAAAGACAGTTTTCTGTTGAATAACCCAAGACAACTGCTTTCTCTACCTTCCCTCTAAGTACCAAAATGATTTGAATCAAAATGTTTTAAATAAAACATGAGCACTATAGTTTACTTCAAAAATGCTAATTAGTGGCACAGAATAGATTTTATTCATTAAGATATTAGAAGACTAAAGGCTGAAAATAAACTAGTTCTTCATCATTGGTGGCAGATTGTATTAGTCACTGCTTAATTTCTGAGGTCATAGTTTAAGGAATTAAACAGCTGAGCCTTTATTTGAGGAGGTAAGTTTGAATGATAAAAAGTTTTATTACTTATCAAATACTGTTGTAGGTGTTAAAGAAAACTTACTCATGAAACAAATAGTAGAAAATAGAGGAAGACAGAGGAGGAAAGGAAGGGAGGAAGGAGTATGTGAGGAAAGGAATGCTGGATGTAAGAAAAAGGATGGATGAAAGGGGCTTCAGAGATGGCTCAGTGACAGGAACACTGGCTTCTCTTCCAGAGGACCTGTGTTGATTCCCCACACACATATAGAGGTTCGCAACTATCTCTAACTCTACTTCTATGTCCAAGGAGCCTGATGCCCTCCTCTAGCACCTGGTATGCATAAGTTGCACAGATACACATGCGGACAAAATTCACATTCACATAAAATCCAATTAAGAATAAAAAATATTTACATTTGTCTACCAAAAGAACAAGTATTTTAGTTGGTTTTTAAGTAAAATAAAGTAAGTCAGTTTAAACAGATGATGGCAAGCTAGGTGTGGTAGCACACACCTTTAATTCTAGCTCTCCAGAGGCAGAGGCAGGCAGATGTCTGTGAGTCTGAGGCTAGCCTGGTCTACATGGAGAGTTTTAGGCCAGGCTGGGTTACATAGCAAGACCTTGTCTCAAAAACTAATTAAATAACTAAACATATGAAATGGTGGACCAAGGTGTGCCAGGCAAATATAATACAAGAAGAAAACTAAATTAGCAGTTGTAATATTGATCAAATGGAAGATAGTAAATGTAAAGTCATTTGCCTGGTAAAAATAACAATCCATTGAAATATTTTATAGTAAAGATATATAATATTAAAATTGTTTGAAATACAATAAAACAGTTACAGAAAGATAATGAAAACATTGGGCTTTAACACATCTCTCTCAAGCCAGACTAGCAAAACCCAAAGAAGGGAAAATTCCATCATTCTTTGAGAGAAGAGTTTTATGTGTGAAAATGTGGCAATCTCATAAAATTCAAACTGTGCTATTTGCCACAGACTTCAAATATGTGTGAAGGAAAAACTTTTATTGGATCATTGTACACATAGCCAAAAATGATGAAATATAGTCAAATAAACATTTCTATCTATCATCTATCATCTATCATCTATCATCTATCATCTATCATCTATCTATCTATCTATCTATCTATCTATCTATCTATCTATCTATCTATCTATATCTCTTCATTCATAGGACAGGCTACAGTTGTTATAGAAGATTAGCTGTACCTATGTAATATAAAACAACATAGTAAATTTTGGTCATTATGTTTAATACAGAAAAGCAAATTGCAATGCATGTGGTGCTGATGCATATTATCTGTATATGTGCATATTCACACACATAATCTATAATTAATATCTAGATATCACATTTATTGTTAATTAACCTTCTCCACAGAAGCTTAAGGGGAAAATGGACTTCTTGCATATGTAATGAATGTACGTTTTTATCTCTAGCATACAAACGGGTGTTAAATCTAACAGGAAAAAGTCACATTCCCTAATAATAAAAATCAGCGAATCATCACTAGCTGAATCACCAAAGAAGACAAGCAAGCAAATAAATGGAACCTCAAAAGGTCAATAAATCGTGATGCTTCCACTGAGCAGATAGATGTTGAAGATGTTGAACATCTCCTCTGTGGCAGGTTTTGCAAAGCATGAAGGCCTATCAATAACTATGACAGTGACAGGATGAGGAGCACCTTCCAAAATCCACAGAAGCAACATGAATTAAATATGTGTTTCAAACATCCATCAAGTCCAGAGAGGAGCTGAATTGGCCCAGTTGTGTCAGTTTAACTGCAAGAAAGCAAATAACTGAGTTAAATAGTGAGCAAGTGCCTGCACAAATATTTCTAAGAAAAGACAAGAAGTTGGCCAGCTTTGAAATGCCGTAATCGTCTAATACAGTTCCTCGTGTTGTGTTAAACCCCAACCATAACATCATCTCATGCTACTTTATATGTGTAATTTTACTAAGCTATCAATTGTAATATAAATATTTAATATGCAAGATATTTGATGTGTGACCTGCAAAGGGGTCACACCCAAAGGCTGAGAACTACTGGATTAGAGGTTGTGTCACAGGCTGCTGGTATCAAGGAGGAAGATGTTCTAGAGCAAGTTCTATACACCCCTTTTATGCAGAAGCTGAGGTCATGAAGATGACTTCAACTTTAACCCAATCTGGGAGTCTTGCATGGAGTTTGTAACTGGAGATGGGAATTGTCACTAACTCTATACTCCCTGTACTACTCAAGCTTAAGAAACAAGGCTATAGGAACGATCTGATTTGTGGTTTTTTTTTTTTTTTTAATTCAAGAGTAGGAAAAAAGTTAGTCCACAAAATAAACATTCAAAGATTATTTTAAAAGAAACAGAGCTGCCTCCTGACCATATCTTTCACTTGCATTATTCAGCTTCTGTGTTGTACATTTTCCAAATACATATATGGCCATTTGCATATCTAGTCCTTATGAACTAAACATTCTTGTCTTCATCCTTAGCTAGAGGGGTCATAGTAATTGATGTTCCTGCCATCTATGGGGTATGATTCTGAACAGCTTTGTCACAGGCATCAGTGTTTGTACAAGAGACTGTTCCACAAGTTGTTGTGGAGAGTTCCAGAACGAAGAGAATCTCCTTTGCCATTCCCTTTCTACTGAGTCCTCATTCAGAAACTTGATTCAGGGAACTTGGGCTTCTCAACCTATATTTGTCAAGATGCATTTGAAGCAAATCCTATTCTTTACTATTTAGCTACCACTTGAATGGCATAGCCTCCTGTCAACTGCTTGTTGGTCTTATGCCATGGCATCACTAAGAATGTCTCACATAATTTTCAAGGAATTTACTTCAGAAAAATATATTGCCTTTTGGAGTCTGGGATATAGTTCAGTGGTAGAACACTTCGCTGGCACATATAAAGCCTGTGTTTCAATCCCTGGTAACACACACACACACACACACACACACACACACACACCTGTATACTTGAGTTATATGTTATACTTTTTCCATGTACAATTTTAGCTTTTGTATTTCTAGTTCACATGAACTCCACATTCTTGCCTCCACCACTCATAGCTAGTCAGGCCATAGTGATCAATAACAGCTGCTGTGTTTCCTTATCTCAAATGAAGGCAAATATAGCTCAGTGCAAAGACCATATTTATAAGGCATCTCCACAGGGGTAGCCTTATGAAAAGGAATATTCAATAAGCCTCACCCTGTGATCTCATTCAACATGCAGACCCATATAATTAATTAGTCTTGGGCTTCGTGGAATCCAGGTTGCACACTTAATGAAAAGTTAAGTCAGAAGATGCTCTGGGAATTAGAACTCTTATCTACAGACCTTGTTGTCTTACTATATTCCTGAGATCCATCAGGATAATTTTAAACATGAGAAGATTTGCACTCTTGCCACCCCAGGCTCTGCTACCCCTCTCACAGTTCTATAACTTTGCTTCCATGGCCAACTTGGATGCTGGCCAAGCAGACCAAGGAAAGTGGCAGAGATGGGAAGCACACTGTATGTAAGTGACTCTGTTCATAGTGGAGCATGTGTCCTTATTACATGGTGAAGCATCTTCTGGAGTGGTATTGCTGGATCTTCCAGTAGAACTATGTTCAATTTTCTACCAGATTGCAGTCCCACCAGTAATGGAGGAGTGTTCCTCTTTCTCCACATCCTCTCCAGCATCTGCTGTCACCTGAGTTTTGATCTTAGTCATTCCATCTGGTGTGAGGTGGAATCTCAGGGTTGTTTTGATTTGCATTTCCCTGATGATTAAGGATGTTGAACATTTTTTTAGGTGCTTCTCAGCCATTCGGTATCCCTCAGTTGAGAATTTTTTGTTTAGCTCTGTAACCCATTTTTTTAATAGGGATATTTAGTTTTCTGGAGTCCAACTGCTTGAGTTCTTTATATATAATGGATATTAGCCCCCTATTGGATTTAGGATTGGTAAAGAACTTTTCCCAATCTGTTGGTTGCCTTTTGTTCTTATTGACAGTGTCCTTTGCCTTTCAGAAGTTTTGCAATTTTATGAGGTCCCATTTGTCAATTCTTGATCTTACAGCAGAAGCCATTGGTATCTGTTCAGGAATCTTTCCCCTGTGCCCAAATCTTTGAGGCTCTTCCCCACTTTCTCCTCTATAAGTTTCAGTGTCTCTGGTTTTATGTGGAGTTCTTGGATCCACTTAGACTTGAACTTTGTACAAGGAGAGAAGAATGGATCAATTAGCATTCTTCTACATGCTAACTGCCAGTTGAGTTAGCACCATTTTTTGAAGATGCTGTCTCCTTTTCACTGGATGGTTTTAGCTCCTTTGTCAAAGATCAAGTGACCATAGGTGTGTGGGTTCATTTCTGGGTCTTCAATTCTGTTCCATTGATCTACCTGTCTGTCACTGTGCCAGTACCTGGCACATTTTATCACAGTTGCTCTGTAGTACAGCCTGAGGTCAGAAACGTGATTCCACCAGAGGTTCTTTTATTGTTGAGAATAGTTTTGCTATCCTAGGATTTTTGTTATTCTAGATGAATTTGCCAATTGCCCCTTCTAACTCTGTGAAGAATTGAGTTGGAATTTTGATGAGGATTGCATTGAATCTCAGAGCAACTGACCAATGAGTGACTTTTGGGAAATTAAGCAAGAAAGATGCTAAGATCTCTTGAATGTACATGATACATCCTTGCAGTTGACAATACAACCTAGAAAGAATTCAAAGTGGTCAAATCAGATACACTTTCATGAAATTGCATTTTACAAAATGATTTTTATCTATCTAGATTTTACACTGATTTAATCTCTTTAAAATTTTTACTTTTCATTGTTACTTGTTAATAAAAAAGTATGGCAGCCAATAAATGATAACCATCTCTTAGCATTCTAGCTATTTGTGACTTTATAATGCTAGTATTTGGATATTAAATCTTGTGCTTTCATCATTATTTATTTTTGTCTAAAAAGGATGGCAACAGAAGATTAAACTTGAGAGTCAGTGACAAGTATCTTGACACTTAGTGCAATTTCTATATTTAGTGTTTCAATGTTAATGAGCAGCTAAGAAATGATGGTATTTTTCCTTTCAGCTGTTTACCTCTGCAAGAGAACAATGCAAAACAAGGCAAGGCTAGAGCTAGCAGATTATGAAGCCGTAAGTACCACGGATGCTCACACAGTGGTAGAAAATGAGAAGAAATCAGGCCTTTGGCCATGTCTGTTCTTTCCTTTTGGCACTGATGAATCATAATGACCAGGCTGCCTTGAATCTGACAGCCTGGTGGTTTAGCAAACCCCTCTTTGCCTGTCTCTCTACATATTAAAAAGAGTAGAATGTTAAACATATAAACTCAATGTATAAGGAAAAGCCTATCTTACTTTAAACTTACTTAACCATAAAAGTTCCAGATAAATACTGTATTGATAATGTCCAAACTATTAAGGATTGTAAACCTTTGACACTGGGGACCAATTTAGCAGAGCCATCAGATTGATCACCACCATGAGATACAGGCAGTCTAATGTATTGTGTCCAAGCAATTGCTGGGTTGTGATAACTAACTTGGAGCATTATGCAGTACAAAATACTGGGCTACCACGGGCTGATAGCTATTTTCAGGACCTGAACAAACCGATTGGATCAGCAGTGGGAAGACATTGCTTTCCTGTCTCTCTAAAACGTGGGCATAGAAAGAGCCAGTGAATTTTTCTTCAACACTTTTCTCAAACAAAGTAGTATTCAGTGCTTATATTGGGTTTCCTATAACAAAAGTGATGTTGGTCAATGCCTTGGGCTGTATGTAGCTTAGTAGGTAGGATGCTTGCCTAGTATGCACAAAGTTCTGTTTTCTATCCCCAGCACTGTATAAACTGGGCATGTTGGCAGCTATCAACGATGCCCTCACTGGGAAGGCAGAGATGGGGGTAAGGGAATCTCAAGGTCATCCCAGCTACATATGGAGTTAGAGGCTAGCCAGGGCCCATGAGGCTCATGATGAGTTGAATTCCGAGAGCAGAGTTGATTCAGAGTCAGAGTGTATTGTAAAACTTTAGAAACTCTAAAAGGAACATTAGAATGTCCTCAGGTGTTCTATGTTTTTCAGGAGAGCCTGGCCAGGCTTCAGAGAGCATTTGCCCGGAAATGGGAGTTCATTTTTATGCAAGCAGAAGCACAAGCTAAGTGAGTCCTTGTGAGTCTTTGGGAAGCTTCGTTCAAATGTGGCCTTCTGTACAGAGGCAGGACACTTAACCCTTCTAACTCTTCATCGTTACCATCTTGACAGAGTGGACAAGAAGAGAGACAAAATTGAAAGGAAGATCCTCGATAGTCAAGAGAGAGCATTCTGGGATGTCCACAGGCCTGTGGTAAGTACATTTGAAGGTGTGTTTCCAGGAACTCACGTTTCAGGTTTGGAAGAAAAGGAGTGCCCTAGAAAAGACCCTGTTCCCTTCACAGTATGTCTGGGTGTCTGGGTGAATATGTTAAGCACAGATTGCTACCTCTGTATAAGATGAGACTTAATGCAATGTCTATTTATAAAAAGGATGTCTTTCCCTGTGTGGCTAGCCAGCTCTCACTGGACATTTGCACTGCCTGATTCATTAACACTTTAAAGGGGAAAAAAACACTCCAAATATAACATCATTTTTCTGCTTATGTCTCCTTTTTTGGCATTCTAGAAACCGAATTATAATGTTATCACTTGCCTTTATTTTCTTCCTAGAGTTTATTAATGCCTAATGTGTCTTTTGAAAGTTAGAGTGTCATCACATTGAAATCAGTTCATATTTCCTATCTTTTTGTTTTTACATTTGCTTATTTATTTTACATATGAGGGATGGGGCATGTGTAGAAGTCAAAGAACAAGTTGTGGGAGTACTTTCTCTTTCTGTGGACTCCTGGGATTGAACTCATATATCAAGTTTAGTGGTAAAGACCTTTACACTCTGAGCTACCTCACCAGCCTGTCAATTCATACTTCTAATGATACCACTTTGAGTCTATAAATTTAGCTCTTCTCTCTGTCAAACTATGTGCCTCAATGTAACAAATACTGAATGTTCTTAATACCAAAAAAACTTTGTGGAAGATATTTAACCATGGTTGTAAATCCCCACATAGCTACTGTGCGTGGGACAACAAGCATACAATGCTAGAACTCAGGAGGTTGAGGCAGGAGGACTGAGTCCAAGGTCTGCCTAGAATACATAACATGATGGTCTCTAAAGAAACAAACAAGGGGATACAGAAATGGCTCTGGGCTTATGTGCCTGTACTACTCTTTCCCACAGGACTTGTGTTCAGTTAATCGTGGTGGGTGACTCACAGCTACCTACAGTTCTATCCTGCGGGCATCTAACACCCTCTTCTGGTTTCTGGCCTCTGTAGAAACTACCTCTTGTGTTTGTGTGTGTGTGTGTGTGTGTGTGTGTGTGTTTTATGTGTATTTGCATGTCTAACCTCATTTTTGTTTTGAAAAGATACCTCTCTCTTTTATTGATTTCTTATAATACAGACAGGCCAGTAGAGAGTATTTATATAGGCATTGCTAGAATGAATAACAGGTGCACAGCAAGAGAAAGAAATCCTGGAAAATGACTTATAGATACCTTAAAGATTTCCTTTCAACTGTCTTCTGAGTCAAACCAAAATAGAAAGAATCCAGAGACCTATTTTCATATGTATGTATTTCAAATCAGACACCCATGCACTTGTCAAGTTTTACTTTGAATTTGTTGTCGTTTGAATTCTCAAGAGAGAAGAATTGTGTTACCTGGCTTTGCTGTTCAAAATAGAATAGAATTTGGAGTTTTATTATTCGTGGTGAAGAAGGAATTATGAGAGCATGCATGTAAACATCATGAGGCTAGATCGCAGAATCTCTGCTTTCTTTTTTTTTATTTTTTTAATTACATACTTTCTTTATTTACATTTCAAATGCTATCCTGAAAGTTCCCTATACCCTCCCCTGCCCTGCTCCCCCACCCAGCCACTCCCACTTCTTGGCCCTGGCATTCCCCTGTACTGCAACATATAAAGTTTGCAAGACCAAGGGGCCTCTCTTCCCAATGATGGACGACTAGGCCATTGTTTTTATTTGCATTTTCCTGATGAATCTCTGCTTTCTTAAAGCAGCCTCAGGAAGCTGGAGAAGCCTTGCCGAGTTAGCGTTCTTCCATTACTAAGTTCACATTTTCATAGAGCCGATAATGGAGGAGGGAGTCATGGTCTCAAAGGATTCATTCCATCATGGTGAAGAAGACAGGCGACAAGAGCATGTGTCCCTTCGTGGTGGGCCAGGAAACACACACAGGAAGAAGTGGCCAGGAATAATACTCTGTTAAGGACCTGCTCCTGGTCACCTACTTCTTCCAGCTGGACTACACCTCCTGTGGTTTCCACAACTTCCCAAAACAGCACCACCTGCTGGAAACAAATTGAAATCCTGAGCCTGCAGAGGGTGTTGATTCCAATATTCACTGCATAACGGAACATAATCTCATGATTTATTATGCTTCTCTGATCCACTTTCTTTACACTACCCTGAAGCTCCACCTCCTCCCCACAAAGACCAATCTATGGGGTATGTTTTCTAAAGAAGATTAGACTTGGATTGTCCTTGTGCTTTGGAGAGTGGTGGTCACCTAAATCAACTCTCTTTTCAATTATTTACTGCCCCCATGTTGCAGGTCTATGCATAGCTTATGTCCAATTTTCAGACAGGCCAATACCATAATGCTGTCATCTACAAAGTTTACAGCTGAGGACCGTGCCATCAAGTTACAAATTATGGAATGCTTTAAGTACATTTCAGATTTTGTTATTGGGTATGATTTAGTGTTTAGACAGACTCATAGCTATCCATATCTGTGTGTTGCTAAGGGTTGGCCACACCTGCCGTTGAGCTGATTAAGTACTAGCATTTAAAGCTTTTTTAATTAATTTTTTCACTTATGTTTATTAGGTTTGTACATGTTGTGGCATAAATCAATATTTTTGTTTTTACAATTGAAAAGTATTTGATCTCAGGGATGTGGTATATTTTATCTATCCACCCATCAGCTGAGAAACATTTTTTTAATTTTTGACTATCATGAATAACACTGCAACATTTGTGTGCAAGTACTGTGTTAGGCTCTGTTTTGATTGTGTAGATAGTGACAAACCCTGATCATTCTCCACTTACTTGTGAGAAAAAGAAAATTAGTTTCCTGCCATGAAAGAAATAGTATTATGGGTTGAGTTTCCTATGTTATGACTGTGTTCCCTGGTATATGAACACAATTTATTTCTAAGGGATCCTGTAGAAATACTTGAAAATAAAAAAAAAAAAAGTCTTAGTTGAAGAAAGGTAAATTAGTGAGGTGCATTCAAATATCAGAAAGTGTTTGCTTATGGATTTTCAGATTAAGATTTATCCACTATTTATTATTTTTCAGTGCTGAGGATCAAACCCAGAGCTTTGTTCACTATGGGTGCTAGGCAAGCACTCTACCACTGAATTTACCTCCAGGTCCTTTGCTTATAGACTTCTGATCCGGTACAATTGGGATGGCTGTTTTTGCTTAATTACTTCACGTCCCACTCACTGCCTACCCTCCAGCTCATTCTCTCCCACATTCCCCATCCCCACCCTAGCCGTAGAGGCTAGGCACATCCTCTCCCCCTGAGGCCAGACAAGCCAACCCACCTAGAAGAACATATCCCATGGACAGACAACAGCTTTTGGGTTAGCCCCCACTCCAGTTGTTCCAGACCCACATGGAGACCAAGCTGCACATCTGCTACATATGTGTAGGGAGGCCTAGGTCTAGCCTGTGTTTAGTCTTTGCTTGGTGGTTCAGTCTCTGACAGCCACAAGGGTCCAGGTTAATTGACTCTGTTGGTCTTCCTGAGGAGTTCCTATTTCCTTCGGGGCACCACAATACTTCCTCTTATTCTTCATTAAGTGTCCCCTAGCTCCTTCCACTGTTTTGTTGTGGGTATTCTGCATTGATCTGAGTCAGTTCAAGGGTGGAGCCTCTCAGAGGATAGTCATGCTAGACTCAAGTCTGCAAGCTTAACAAAGTATCATTAATAGTGCCAGGAACTTGCTCATGAGATGGGTCTCAAGTTGGGTTGGTTATTGGTTGGCCATTTCCTCAGTCTCTGCTCCATCCCTCATCCTTGCATTTCTTGTAGACAGGATAAATTTTGGGCTGAAAATTTTGTGGGTGTCTCTATCACTCCTCTAGATTTCCTGCCTAGCTACAGAAGGTGGCCTCTTAAAGTTCCATATCTCCAATTCTGTGAGTCACAGCTATAGTCACCCCCATTGATACTTGAGCATATCCATTAAATCAGGTCTCTTTCTTGTCCTGGAAATGCCCAATACCTCCTCGCCCTGTCAGCTGCCGATTTCCATTCATTTTCATGGCCATCTGACCATCTATTCTGTCTCTCCCCAAAACCTGATCTAGAGCCTCGTATTCCTCTTCCTATCTCCTTTCTCACCCAGATCCCTCCATCTGCCTCTTATGATGATTTTAGTTCTCCTTCTAAGTGACACTCAAGTATTCTCACTTGTGCCTTTCTTCTTGTTTAGCTTTCTTTGGTCTGGGTAATGTAGCACCAGTATCCTGTATTTTATGGTTAATATCCCCTTCTAAGTGGGTACATCCCATGCATATCCTTTTGGGACTGAGTACCCTCACTTAGGAAGATATTCTCAAGTTTCATCCATTTGCCTGCAAAACTCATAATGTCTTTGTGATTTCCATAGCTGAATAATATTCCATTATATAGATGTAGCACATTTCCTTTATCCATACTTCAATTGAGGGACATCCAGGTTGTTTCCAGTTCCTGGCGATTATGAGTAAAGCTGCTATGAAAATAGTTGAGCAAGTGTCTTTGTAACATGGTGGATCATCGTTTGGGTATATGGCAAGGACTGGTATACCTGGGTTTGACACTGAACTATTCCAAGTTTTCTGAGAAACCTCCAAATTGATTTCCAAAATGGTTGTACAACTTTGCACTGCCATCAGCAATGGAGTGTTCCCCTTGTGCCACATCATCACCAGAATGTGCTCCCTCTTGAGTTTTTTGTCTTAGCCATTCTGGTGGGTATAAGATGGAACCTCAAAGTTGTTTTGATTAGGGTTTACCTGATGAATAAGGGCAATGAATATTTCTTTAAGTGCTTCTCAGTCATTGGGTTTCCTCTGTTGAGAATTCTCTGTTTAGCTATTTATCCCATTTTTAAAATTCAGTTTGTTGGTGTCTAACTTCTTGAATTCTTTATAAATTTTATATATGAGCTGTCTATCAGGTGGAGGGTTCATGAAGATCCTTTCTCAACTTGTAGGCTGCCATTTTGTCTTATTGACAATTTCATTTGCCTTACAAAAGCTTTTCAGTTTCATGAGGTCTCATTTATAAATTGTTGATCTTAGAGCATGAGCCACTTGTGTTCTGTTCAGGAAACTGTCTCCTGCACTAATGCATTCGAGGGTATTTGCCACTTTTTCTTTGATGAGATTTAACATATCCAGTTCTATGTTGAAGTTCTTGATCCAGTTGGAACTCATGGAGGCATCTCCTCAACTGAAGCTGCTTTCTCTGTGATAACCCCAGCTGTGTCAAGTTGACACAAAACTAGCCAGGACAGGTAGAATGTTCTATAGATGTCTGTTAGGTCCATTTGATTTGTAATGTGTATTAGTTTCATTATTTTTCTGTTTAGTTTTTGTCCAGATGACCTGTCAATTGGAGAGAGTGGGGTGTTGGAGTCTCCCACTCCTAATGTGTGGGATTCGATGTGTGACTTATGCTTTAGCAATGTTTCTTTTACAGATGTGGGTACCTTCGCCTTTGGGCCATAGATGTTCAGAACTGAGGTATCTCCTTGGTAGATATTTTTCCTTTGATGAGTACAAAGTGTTCTTCCCTTTATCTTTTGATTAATTTTGGTTGAAATCTATTTTACTAGATATTATGATCTGTTTTCTTGAAAAACTTTTTTCCAGCCCTATATCTGAGGTAATGTCTATCTTCATTGCTGAGGTGTGTTTCTTGTATGGAGCAGAATGATGAATCCTGTTTTTGCATCAATTCTGTTAGCCTATTTTTTTATTGGAGAACTGAATCCATTGGTATTGAGAAATGTTAATGACCACTGATTTTTATTTCCTTTATTTTGATGTTTGTGGGATGTGTGTGTGTGTGTGTGTGTGTATGTGTGTGTGTGTGTGTTTTCTTATTTCATTGGTATGGAATTACCTCCTTGGGTTGGAGTTTTCCTTCTAGTGTTTTCTGTGGCTGGATTTGTGGATAGATATTGTTTGAATATGGGTTTGTCTTGAAATACTTTGTTTTCTCTATTTATGGTGATTTAGAGTTTGGCTGGGTATAGTAGTCTAAGTTAGCATCTGTGGTTTTCTAGAGGTTGCAAGATATCTGTCCAGGCCTTTCTAGATTTTAGGATCTCTCTTGAAAACTCAGGTATAATTTTGGTAGGTCTGCCTTTGTATGTTACCTGGCCTTTTCCCCTTGCTGCTTTTAATATTCTTTCTTTGTTCTATAGATTTTTGTGTTTTGATTATTATGTGGTGGGAGGACTTTCTTTTCCAGTCCAGTCTAATTTGTGTTCTATGAGCTTCTTGTATGTTTATAGGTATCTTTTCCTTTAGATTGGAAAAGTTTTCTTCTATAATTGGGTTGAAAATATTTTCTGAGTCTTGGAACTGTGACTTTTCACTTTCTTCTATTCCTATTATTCTTAGCTTAGGTCTTTCCAAGGTATCCTAGATTTCCTGGGTGTTTTGTGTCAGGCAGTTTTTAGATTGAACATTTTCTTTGATTGATGTATCAATTTCTTCTATTGCCACTTTTATACCTTAGATTCTTTCTTCCATTTTCTGACTCTGTTGGTGATGCTCGCATCTGTTTTTCCTGTTTGCTTTCTTAGATTCTACATCTCCAGGAATCCCTCAGTTTCTGTTTTCTTTATTGCTTCTATTTCCACTTTCAGATCTTACCCAGTTTTATTTATTTTCTTTACGTCTTTAACTGTATATCTCTAAGGGGCTTATTTGTTTCTCTTTAAAGACCTCTATCTGCTTGATTGTTTTTTCCAGTATTTCTTTAAGGGATTTATTTGTTTCCTCTTTAAAGGCCTCTAACATCTTTGTAAGCTTGGATTTAAGGTCATTTTCTTATGCTTGGGTTGTGCTACTGTATCTAGGGCTTGCTGTAGTAGGGTTGCTGTGCTCTGAAGGTGTCATATTGCCCTTACTTTTATTGATTGTGTTTTTTTTCTAGGACCTTTAGCCATCTGGATGGCTTTGGTAACTGGATGTTCCTGTTATAAAAGGTATTTGGAGTAGGGTTAGCCTCAATGGTTCTGGTGTGGCAGGCCTCTGATCGATATCCTTGGGCTGTATGTTTCAGGATCTGCAGATCTGTATGGTTCTGAAGCCACAGATTCAATGAAGGAGAGCAAAGAGGTTTTGGGGAAATGGAGGTCTGTCTAGGTTAGCAGGATGCTTGGGGCAGATTGTGTGCTCCAGAGGACTGAGCATGCAGGGAAGATGGTTAGGGAAAGCAAGCTAACTTATATGGTTCAGGATCTGAAGGCTAATGAAAATAGGCAGAAAGGTGTGGGGGAAAAGTAGGTCCAGAGGGAACAGCAGGCTTTTCAGGTAACTTGGCTTACCCAGAGGACTGAACAAGCAGAGAAGGTGGGTACAGGAAGGGGAGCTTACCTGTATGCTTCAGGCTATGCAGGTCTGACGAAGTTGTGTGGAGAGGTGGTGGGAGAATGCACTTAAAGTTTTTAAACATTTTTGAATGTTCCCAAACTTACGTAATGGTAAGCTTTGTCTGGCCGCCATGCTGGCCACATCTCTAAAGGCATGTCTTCAACCAGGGAATGTCTAGCATATACATTGCCTTTCTCCAAAATATTTCAGTTCTTCTGCTTGTGACAAGATGAAAGGGCAGTGTGGCCATTGGAATATCTATATGGCATCAAGCCTGGGATACAGAGTTCTGCCTTAACATACTAGCTTAGTGCTGATTGCAACAGACATGACACTCAATTTTAGGAATGGGCACAGTGTTTTAGCCCTTCTGGGAAGTTTATGTCATGGGATGGCTGTGGCTTTTTCATACTTAAAATAAGAATGAAAAGACAGATATTAAAAGCAGTAAATAAATACCACAGTGGGGCACATTTGACTTTTATCATCTGGCATCTTGCTGTCTTCCTATGAATCTTTCTTTTTGAAAGAATGGATACATGGAGCTAGGATGGCCTGGTATCTTTTGTATAGCCCAGGTTAGCCCCAAACTCACAGAGATCCATCCATCTACCTTTGCTCTAGACTTCTAGGATTAAAAGTGTATGTCACCTTGTCCACCCAAATTATAGCTCCTAGAAAAGCTAATGAAAACCATGACAGACTATTAATGTAGTTCTCTCTGTACAGTGCGTGCCTAGCAAGCCATAGGCTGTATCTCAAGACTGAAAACCCATGACTGGCGGTACATGTCTGCAATCTCAGGATTAGGGAAGTGGAAATAGGAGAACCAAATGCTCAAGGTCATCCACTGCTACACAGCAACTCCTGGCTTCATGAGATTCTGTTTCAGAAATATATATATATATATATATATATATATATATATATATATACATATATATATATATTTTAAAGAGGATGAGAAAGAAGCAAAGCAAAAATAAAGATCCACAATAAAATCACTAGGTCTTAAAAGCATAGAGATAATATGTATTACTATTACATTAAATGGCCCTATATTCAATAGTTCACAGTACGAAGACACAATAAATATAATAAAATAAATAATACTATGATCACTAATTAAAAGTTAAACAATTATATTTTCTAGAATGATCTACATTTATAAACATGTAAAATGTCTTTGTTCTTAATAACCCAAAATTGAGTTATCTTAACAAATTTGCTTGTTGATATTTTAATCAAACTATACACTTAGCATCAATCTGTAGAAAGCTGTTTTCCCCTGGCAGGGGAAATTGCTGCTTTAGTTGTGCCTGCCTGGTCTTGTTTTGATCTGGTTCCATTTATTTAATCAAGAACACAGTGAGCCATGAACAAGGGCGGCAGCTCAGCATCTCCACATTTAAAGCCAGCCTCATGTGATGAGGTTAAAAACTAGAGACATAGTCGGGCACGGTGGCACACACCTTTAATCCCAGCACTCGGGAGGCAGAGGCAGGCAGATTTCTGAGTTTGAGGCCAGCCTGGTCTACAAAGTGAGTTCCAGGACAGCCAGGGCTACACAGAGAAACCCTGTCTCGAAAAACAAAACAAAAAACCAAAAAACAACCAGCCAAACAAACAAAAAAACTAGAGACATAGAGAATACATCTAATGGGACTTATATATGAGTTTTTAAAGCTATGAGGTCATCTTTAATTCAGATTAGAAAACATAATCTGCCTCTAATACTTAAGGTCTGTATGAAATAAGGTCAGCTTTTCTAAATGTGTTAGTGTTTATTCTGGTAAAAAACAAATTGAGGTCTAATCAAGGAGATGGACTCTTCACTTGCCAACGATCCAGACAATTCCCAGAAACAGCTCACAGCGGAAGCAGCAGCTCAGACTGTGTTCTGTTCAAGATAATGTGGAATTTGGCTTTTTCCCTGTATAGCTAATGATACATGGAACTTTATTTTATTTTACTTTTTGCAGTTCTGGGGCTTAGACCCAGGGCCTTGCCATGCTAGGCATGCTCCTTATCACTGAGCTATATTCCCAGGCTATCCAAGCACTAATGTGTTGAAAATTACTATTGATAGGTTAGCACATAGTTAAGTCAAAATTTTTAAAAAGTATTTATTAAAGTTAAAATGTTGAAGAAAATCTATTTTCAAGTTCTCTGCAAAGCTCTGGACCTAATGCTTTGTGTGGTGGGATTTGATTTGTGATAAGTGGATGAATGAGGAGGCAACAAAGCAAGTATACACACATACACACACACACACGCACACACACAGAGACACACACACACAGAGACACACACACACACACACACTTCCAAGCCCAGCCAGGATCTTGATGCTGGGGATTTGCATTTATTCTTTTTCTTCAAGGTGGATTCCATATGAACAATGTGAAATTTACAGGATAAGAAAACTCTCCCAATAATCAGAGCTCTATGAAGTGAGAAGCATGTATAGAATTGCCACTTAGAAACACAATGAAAGAACGTGATCAATGACTAATGAATAAGCCTGGACATTTTGAGACTTCCTTCTAGCACTGATCTAGTGTGAATCAATTGTGACTAGTTATTAATTAGTTTATAGTTGAATGCCTGCTAGATAGTCAGCAAAGACTCTTTAAGAATGCTAAGAAGCAGAAATATATGTCACATTACTAATCAAACTTAAAACACCAGGCACTGAGTACTTCCTGAATTCAACTTAAACAAATTCTAACTGCAAAGCAGTGACAAGAGTTTATTGCCATACACTTTCTAGGTCTAGTGCTTGTTAAGTCATGCCTGCTTTTCATGCTGCCTTCATTGACATTCTGCACAGCACATATTTTTAAAAACATCATCAGACTAAACTCATCATCTGTAGGACCAAGTTAGTGGAAATTTTGAGTCTGAGTAATTAAGGAAAATGATGGAAATGCACAATTGGCAAAGGGCTTTGTCAAGAACTGGAAAGTGAACTCATTTTGGAACTGACTGGATATGAAGCTATGGCAAATCAGATGTCAAGACCAGAGACCTTGTCAATAACGGAAGCAATGGGGCCTGAGTTGGAAGCCTGTTTGGCATACAGAATTAGTTTTGGAACTCATTACAATGAAGGTGGAAATTCTTGAGCTGGGTAGGAAAGCCTGAGGGTAGGTGAGAAAGGCTTTCAATGTGGAAAGTTACAGATTTTTCTCCTACTTTCCTACAGAAACTCTAAAAGAACATATTGAAATTTCCTCTGTATCATTTTTTCTTCATATTAATTTAGGGTTTAGTTATACTTATCTGTATTTGGCACCAGTAATCACAGTTTTACTATAAAATATGACAGTATTGGATTTTGGACGACAATCAGCCAGGTGAGGTAGTGCATGCCCATGACTTCAGAACTTGGGAGGCTGAGGCAGGAGGATGCCTGTGCTATATAGTAAGGCACTAACTAAAACCTCTCTTCCAAAATGGAGGATAAGGAGGTTGGAGTGGAAGAAGGAAACAAAGAGAAGGAAGAATAGAAAGTGAGGGAGGGTTAAGAAATGGAATAAAGGAGGGAGGGGAAAGAAAGACCCCAAAGAGAATTTATTTTATTTCCTTAATATAGAGATGTAAGATGAGGCAGGAGAGAGTAACATTTTCTCATGAGCTAAATGCTCAAATCATGTACTGCATAAAAATTCTCACTTCTCCTCCCACCCCTCCCACAATGCAAGCATCCTACATGATAGCTCATCTTCCTTCCTACTTTCCCTTTTGCAAAGACTAAAACTGGCAGAGAAGAAGTGCCACCGTGACTATTTTATATAGGACACTGTTTGGTTCATGCAACTATAGCTAAAAAGGGTTGGCTCCATTACCAACTCCCTTCTTTGAAGAAATTTTGTTAAAAGCTTCCAAGTCTCACCATTTGAAATATAGATAATAATAACTGCCTTCCAGGACCCTGAGAGCATACAGATAGCAGTGACAGTTTGATATTTACTTGGCACATAGTCATTGTGCTGTAAGTAGAAGCTAAAGTTGCCTTAGCTATAATTCTTTTATGTATTTAATCATTCATTCATTCATTCATTCTGTGTGTGTGTATGTGTGTGATGCATGTATGTACCTGTGTGTACCAGTATGCTCTCCCATGCATATCTGAGTGAATGCTAGAGATCAACACCAGATGCCTTCCTGTATTGCCCTCTGCCTTGTGTATTTTGAGAAAGGGTCTCTAGGGGAACTTGCTAGTTGTTTTTCTGTTGTTGTTTTGTTTTGTTTTGTTTTGCTTTTTGATAAAGTAAACATCCAATGAGCCTCTCAGATCTGCCTGTTTCTACACTGGATTACAGATGTGTGCCACCGTGCCCAGCTTTTATGTGGGTACAGGGATCTAAACTCAAGTCCTCACACATGTGCTGCAAGTGCTTTCCCCACTGTGGTGACTTGTGTTGAATTTCAGCTTGACAGGATATGAAGTCACCTAGGGGACAAACCTAGAGGCATGCCCTGTGAGAAGTCATTTAGATTAGGTTGATTCCTGGTAATGCCTGTGAGGGATCATCTTGACTAACTGAGTCGCTTAGTGGTGGGCTAGGAAACACACACAGGAAGAAGTGGCCAGGAATAATACTCTGTTAAGGACCTGCTCCTGGTCACCTACTTCTTCCAGCTGGACTACACCTCCTGTGGTTTCCACAACTTCCCAAAACAGCACCACCTGCTGGAAACAAATTGAAATTCTGAACCTGCAGAGGGTGTTAATTCCAATATTCACTGCATAATGGGACATAATCTCATGGAGGCAGAGCTAGTGAACATGTGAGAGGCACCACTTCACCAGACCTGAGCAGCACCATGCATCACTTCCCTGTTCTTGAATGCCAAGGCCATGTAACCAGCAGCTTCAAGTCCCTGCTGTACAGGCTTGCTCACTATAGAGAGCTATGCTTACTGACTGTGAGACAGAGTAAACACTTCCGTCTTTAAACTGCTTTTATTGAGCCTTTTATCTCAGCAACAAGAAAAGTCACCAAGATACACACTGAGCCATCACTCCCCCACCCCCTGGTCCCAAGTCAGTAATAATGAATTTGAGAAATGATGAGAAAGTGGGGAGTCAAGTGGTATAGAAAAGTTCTCTGAAAAAAAAAAAGCAAGAGCCGGGCGTGGTGGCGCACGCCTTTAATCCCAGCACTTGGGAGGCAGAGGCAGGTGGATTTCTGAGTTCAAGGCCAGCCTGGTCTACAGAGTGTGTTCCAGGACAGCCAGGGCTACACAGAGAAACCCTGTCTCGAAACATACCCCTTCCCCCCCCCCCAAAAAAAAAAATAAAAAAAGAAAAGTTCTCTGATGTAAATGTGGCACAGTGTCTTCAGGAAAGGTTTTTGGAAATCAGAAAAGCGGGAGTCAACCTTTGGAGCTAGAGTAAGCATGACATCAATCTACTGCTGCATTAAAAAATCACTCCGAAGCACAGCAGTGTGAAGGAGCAAACATGACTTAGTTGTTACGTTCTGAGAAGCAGGAGTTCAGAAGTGGTTTCTTAGATGGTTCTGGTTCAAGACCTCTCATGACCCTTCTGTCAAGTTACCTGAGGTGATACAGTCACCAGAAATGATAGTCTTGAAGTGATGGTGGTTACAAGATGGTCACAGAGGCCTTCATACAAGAAGGTCCCAGATGCCCCCATCTTCTCCAAATCATCACCCACATGTGTGAAACCTCACTCAACTCAAGCTAATCTCAGACATGGTGTGGTAAGATGTCTTCCTCTGCCCCTGAACGACACTGACTAACACAAGTGCAATGTGGGTTCTGGCCGAATGAAGCCATTAAAGACCAGAGCTGCTCTGGTCCTGAATGGCTAAGTTTGAGAACTTTTAACATTTTTTTTTCTTTTTTCATTATTAGCTGTGCTTAGCTGGGGCATAGCATGCATTAGGCAAGTGTTGTTGTACCACTGAACTATATCCCAGGCAAAGAACTTGAACATTCAGTAGGGAAGGAAAATTCTAATTTTCCATGAACAGAAACTATTTGCACTCCTCCTTATCTATGCAAACGCTGGTGGTAGGGTTGCCTTCCTCAGCAGCAGCAGGAGGAGGAGTCTGTGGAGGTGGGGGTAGGAGTTGTGAGCTTGTCGAAGCTGGGCACGGTAATTTCTCTGCAAATCCCCAGAAGGATGTGGAGGACTTCTTCTCTTGCCACTGCCCACTCGAGTGCCGAGACAGTTGTTCATGACTTCTAGGTGTTCATGTGAATGACTTCAGAGCAGAGCTAGCAGTTCCTCTCTCGTAAAATGGAAAGAACCCACAAGGTGACCACAACAAGCACACTTGATATTGAAATGATGGACAAAGGTTGGTGACTGTCTCTTAATGGACAGACTGCCTCAGTGGTCCTTATTCAGGCCCTGACCACAGCTGGCACACTCACAGAACACATTCTGAGCAGATAAGTGAATTAATCATGCTTTCTCCTTCATTCCCACAAGCTCCCTTGGGATGATACTAAGCATTCATAGGAAGGGAATTTAAAAGGCACACACAGTGGCTCGTAAGATGGCTCAATGGGTAAAAGTATGGGCTTCCCAGCTTGATGACCTGAGTTCAATATTCAGGACCTACATGGCAAAATGAGAGATCTGATTTCTCCCAAACTGTCCTCTGACCTCCACACACATGCCACAGCATACACATACCCCTATACAAACAAATATAAGCAAACAAACAAACAAACAAACGATAAAGGTAGCAAAACACACATATCTCTATTTGTCTCATGCTCTTGTTTATGAACCAACCCAGATTTCAGTGGCCAGTTTAGAGTCAACAAACTATCCTAAAAGTTGTTGATTTTTGGCACAACTCAGCCGGTTAGAACATTCTCTAGTTCACTGCATGTCATTCAACTAAACCATGTGTAAGATGCATACGTGTGTCCTGAATCTTTCTTTCTGCAAAATTCATAAGACCAACTGCGCCTCCAGGTGCCTCGCCTTGTCTATAATGCACATTGGATTCTGTCAGCAGTTTCTAGCCATAAGCACTTTTTATGACTGTTACATCACCCATTCTCCACTCTGACCATGTCGGGTGACAGTTGTCCTTAATTTACCAACAAGAGAAAGCAAGACTCTCGAGTTGGCTGTTGGAGAGCTTAGAACTAAGCATCATCCGAATTCAAACACTTGATCGTTGCTCCCGCATTCATGTAACCTCCACTGAGAAGTTTCAGTCTCCCACCAGGCCTGCCTCTGTGCATATCTAGCTTTTATTTTCTATCAGTGTAATGGACTGAAGTTTGACCTCACAAGGTGACTCACCTCTGAATAGTTGAGGTTTGAATCCCTTGCATGGTGCCTGTATCTTGGAAGTCAGCTTCCTACCCAGCCGAGGACAATACCTACCCGCTGCCATATCTCCGGGAGGCTGAAAACTTCACAAGCCATGCTGAGCTGCTGGGAAAGAGTTACAAGATGCAATGTGACATGTGCAACTGACAGGTATAAATATTTCCTGAAAACCTCCATGACTGCTCCTGGACTTGAATTGGCAAACACAATACTCCATAGATCTCAGGTTTCTTTTACTCCTATGTGTCAGGTACCATTTAGACACACAGCTTCGAGTGCTCATTTAAAATTTACCAGCACAACTTTGGTGTCTCCATGCAACTTGCTCAGCAGCATTCCCATTATAACCTTGCTTTGTCGGTTTTTGCAGCATCCATGGGAGCCAATTCAGGTTGAAGAGGACAGAAATAATGAGGTGCTCCATCCTTAATGGCCAAAATGTCCCAGGGGGCTTTTCTCCCCATGACTCACGGTCTCATTCTTAATATCTACAGCTGTTGGAGAAAACCTAAAGATCTGTTAATCCAAACTTTAATCTTTCTTTTGTGCTGTGGAAAGGAGCAGCCCTTCTATTATCCACATCTGTTCTTTTGGATTGAAAAAATATTTTGACAGCATGGCTATCAGGAGCCTTTATGAGTGAAATTGTTCTTTTTTTTTTTTTTCTCTCTCTTTCTCTCTCCTCAGCTCTTTTATCTTGTGTGCTTGTTCTATCCCTGAATAGATATCAAGATACGGTGTCCTATTATTATGTAATATCTGATGCTATTTATGTGAGCCATGGGTAGAGTGAGAATAAAACCACTTCCCTGTTATTAGTCCTGTCTCTCTAGCCTGCAAATTGGCAACTTTTCAAGATGATATGCCCAGATTTCTAGCCTGTTTCTTCTGAAAGGGCAAGAATATGAATAGTGGTTGGGGCTATGTTGGTAGAAGACCCTGACGGTTAACAGCTAACTCCTAGGAAGGGTGGTAGAGGAAAACACTGGCCTTAAGTATCAGTGTTATTCTGCAGAGCCTGGGGTCTAAGCAATTGGGAAGGGTGGTCTCCTAGCTATAATATACTCTCTGGAAGCCAACCCCCTGGACCAGTGCTACTATATACAGCCAAAATAAGATCTGTTTGCTAGCAGAAAAGGTGTCCATAGATAGTCTCTTAAACATAGACAAAAGAGTACATAGGTTCTTAAACATAACTCAAGAACTGAGATGAAAGAGTCCATGGGATTCCATTGTACAACATTGCAACTATTTCTGAAATCATATCAAAGATTTGGAAACATGTACATGCACTTAGGCTAAGAAACATAACCTCAACAGGGAAGGCTGAGCAGGAGCAGCAGCCCTCTGTGTGGATGGCCCAACAGAGCCAGCGTGACTCCGATTTCATAGGGAGCAGTTAGGATTGGGGCCTGAATTTGTTTTCTCCAGTTCATTTACACCAGCCCTTCCATGTCCAAATTGTTATCTTTTTTTTTTTAAAGGAGAAAAGAAAAGAATGACAATCTGTGCTCTCTTAATCCCGACAGCGTCTAAATAAGAAAAAAAATCCTCCCCACTAATCCAGAAATTTGCAAATTTCTCCTTGGTCCTACGTTTTCCCCTCCCAAAAATTTCATGTACCTACTTACAATAAAACACTGGCCTTTCTAACACAAATTATATTTTAGCAACAGAAACCCCAATACACACAAACATACATACACACACACCTTTGCCACTAATTATGTGCTTGGGGAAAGGGGGTAGAGATATCCAGGGTGGGCAAAGGTCACTGACTGAAGGCTAAGGTACCGAGATGCATCATTAGTATGGGAAGGCATCCAGGGAATATCTGGTACTGGCTGAATAGGTTCTTTTTGGAATAAAAGAAGCTGAACTGTAATCTAATCCAAGGTACATGATATTCCTCAGGTCTAGTCTCTCTCTCTCTCTCTCTCTCTCTCTCTCTCTCTCTCTCTCTCTCTCTCTCTCTCTCTCTGTGTGTGTGGGGGGGGGGGGGGCAGGGGTGTTGAACTCCCTAGAGAATGTCACAGAAGGAGATGCCCTGCCAGTCAAGGAAGTCCACTATTTTGTGCTGAGCAAGGAAGGTTCTCTGGACAATGGTAGAATTCTACCTTATTAGTAGGGAAACAACAGTGCAAACACTCAAAGTGACCCACTTTGTGTTTTTTAAGATCACTCAGGCCCACATTTCAGAGAATGTAAAACAGTTCCAGCCCCCAAGTATTATACTACCTTCCATCCTGTAAGTCCTGATACGTATTTGAGAGCATCTAGCTCATCATGTCTGTGTCCTGGCAGACCTAAAAGATATCATGAAAACTCATCCACATGCTGTTGGTAAAGGCTTCAGAGTTTCTACCTCAAACATAGCAAATCTAATTCGGTTCAAAATTAGCTGAGGACCAAGTAAGCTTGGAAAGCCTTGATCAAAGCAGTTGGTAGGACTCAGACATGCTAACCTGGACATAGTGGTTCATTTATCTGCCAGAATGAGATCTGTGGCATCATACACATTCTGTTTCCTGACCTGTATCAGAGGCCAAGTGACAAATGGTAGAGGATGATTGAAAGTGCAGGCCAGACCAGGAAGTTCAGCAGAAGGTGACAACTGACTGGGAGAATACACAGGCCCTACAATCCATGGACCAAAATTTTTAAAGTCCTACATGGCTACTCCCCATGTTGTAACCGATAAAATGGACCAGATAAAGTAAATCAAGACACAATTCAGTGGTGTCTGAGAGTCTCATATGCTGTACCAGAATACAGGGTAAACTGAGACACATTTTAAGTCTCTGATCTAAAGAAGACCATTTTCTTCTTTCAGTTGAAAACCTATGATTCTTTTTATAAAAAGAAGCTAACCTTTTATATTAAAAGAGAAGAAATGAAATGAAAAGGAAGATATAAATTGAAGGTGATTAGTCATGAGCATGCTTGGCAATCCAAGTGTGAGAGGCTGGTATTGAACTCTCAGTCCTTCTTCCCAAATTCCACGATTACAGGCAGGCACTACCATTCCAGGCTGTGTGTTCTCTTTATTATATTTTGTTGTTATAAAGCAGAGTTAGTTTTTAGAAGGGTTTTAGGTTCACAGTAAAATTTAAAAGAAAATACAAAGAGTTCCTATGTCACTCCCGCCCCTACATGTGTATGACACCCCACCTTATCACATGTCCCACCAGAGAGGTACTAGATCCAAAGGACACACGTTGATAAATCATCCCCAAAGATCCACAGTTCAAATTCAAGCTCCTCTTGTAGATGTATCTTCTGTGAGCTTTGACAAACACATAATGGCATGCATTCGCCATTTGGTATCAAGCAAAGACATTTCACTGCCCTAAACCTTCTTCAAGGGCCATCCCTCTTTTTACTGACACCCCCTTCAAAACCACTGATCCACTCAATGTTCATTGTACAACAACCCCCAGGAAGGGATCTAAAGAGCGCTATTCTTCCATTCCTGTCTTTTACCGTACCTCACCAACATAGCCTGTCCTGAGTTCTCCCAAGACACTGTATTGTAGCATAGGTAACAAAAGTTCATTTATCATCTGCACTGCAGATCTAGCTCTATGTGAAGCATGTGTATAGCCAGAGTAAGGCTCTGGGTTCCATTTCTAGTGCCACAATAAATAAACAAACAACTAAATGAATGTAGTAGGCCGTGAAAGGAACTAAGGAACTCAATAGGTTTTAGAGTCTCTTAAATGTAATATCAGTAATGGAGCTAGGAACTGCTGCTCCTATTTTGCATATCATGGGTATGATACCCACTGGAGAGGGTGATATTTCTTAGTGATCTCATTTGCAGCTTGGGGATGGGTTCCGAAGCATAAACTTCTAATAAATACCTTCTAATAAATAACATTACAGTATTAGTACAATATAGCTCAGTTATTTTGAAGATAAATTCACTTTTTCATCATTGGGATTGATTTAGGATATTGTGCTAGGCTCATGTAAATAGCACATTATTATTCCTCAAATCCCAAAACATTATGCATTGAATTATTTCAAGCAAATGATACATATTTGAATACTTTGATGGCATGCCCACTTAGTAATAATGTTATTCTGATCTTAATGGGAAAATACATATGGCTGTGTAGGAAAATAATTTATGAATAATATATCATATGGATCCGCTGCCTGCTCCTGGCACCTAATAAGCATCAAAAATTTAATTGCAGGGCCTTTTCCATTTATGTATTATCTTGTCATTCTATATTTCTGTGTTCTCTTTCTATTTATGTGTGTGGTATGCTAGTCTGTGGCATGTATGCACCTGTGGGTGTATTTGCAGAAACTTGAAGAGAACATCCAGTGTCCTGCTCTGTCATTCTCTGCCTTATTCCTTTGAGATAGAGTCTCCTACAGGACCTAGAGTGAGTCTAGCCCCAGCAAGCCCAATGCTGCTTCTGTTTCTCCATCCCGCACTACTGGAGTTACAGGTGTACGTGGTCAAACCCTGATGTTTAGTGGGTGCTGAGATCCAAACTAAGGTCATCATATTTCCACTGCAAGTGTTATCCCCTACTGAATCATCACTCCGGTCTCGGATTTTACTTTTTAAATATCAGCAACAATCATCATGTTCGTGTTAATCAAAATTGCTTGCTTAGTCTCTCTGTCTCTGTCTCTGTCTCTGTCTCTGTCTCTGTCTCTCTCTCTCTCTCTCTCTCTCTCTCTCTCTCTCTCTCTCTCTCTGTGTGTACCCACATGTGCGCTCTATTAGAACAAGCCAACAAAAAGGGCATAAGAATGGACATGAGAAATATTCTGCCGTGCCATATACTGTGTCAACAGAGGCATTATACTTCTGTAGGGTCATGATTCATATCTTTTGAATTTGTGAAGATGTTAATGGAAAATTGATCATGCTGCTATTTCTGTGTCTCACTATTTATAATCACAATTTGATATATAATTAGATGCAAAAATAGTCTCTGAGTAAATGAAAGAATGGCAAAAGTTCCTTTCTATGTTCTATTTACTCTGGTGCCTAACTTCTGAAAATAGCTACTCAGAGGTGCTCAGCGTACAGTTAGGGACTTATGGATTTGGAAGAGTCCTAGACAACTTTGCAAGAATCACTTTCACCTCCAGCTGCCCAAAAGAAGAGAGGGCATTAGAAATTCCAGGAGCTTGCAGAGCTCATGGGGACAGGCATCCTAGGTCTTTCTGGTCAATTTATCATGTTAACCATTTAGCTGTTAATGATAAATTTTGAATAAGCAGAATGATTTCATTTTCCTTAGATGAGAATTAGGTTATAAAACACATCTCCATCCCAGGATTTTGACCTCTAATAATGTTTGCTTTTGTAATCAGTATTTCTTACTAATCTCTTAGTATTTTAACAATCAACTCAAGTAGGACTTTTGGATGTCTATTAGTGGTTCATTAATCAAACTCAAGAGATCGTAATCTTTGAAATCTGAGGAGGTAAATTTTAATTCTCTTTTGGACTGCCAGTCAGATCTGAGCCTGTGAGAAGAAGGGCTTTCCACTTCACGCCTCCGTTGGCTGACACAGTTTCTGAGGCCGTTTGTTAATTATCCCACTTGGTATGAAGTCAAATTGTCCTGGCTTTCAGTGGAAGGAATTGTATTGTTCAATTAAGTCAGACTGGGCACCTGTTTAAAATAAGCATCTCTTTTTTATGCTCTCGTTTCCTCAGAGGCCCTTTGGAGGGATAGGTTTAGACGGTGGAGCCTGGGCTCTGCCTTATTTAACATGCAGGTGTGGCTAACTGGACTGTTTTGGGAGATAGTTTCTGTTTCCTTGGCTTCCCCTGCTGCTATCCACAGTGGTGTTAAAGGGAGGTCGGAGTCAGAGGTTTTCTCTGTATGATCTCACCCGGGGAGAATGAGGCCAAGCAGCAGCAGGAAACTTTCTAGACCCTGCTTGATTCCTGCTTGGGACAGAATGTCAGACCACACAGAGTCCAACTCATCACCTGGTCCTCAGTGATGGAGTTTGTCCTCCAGACATTTGCTCTGAGTGTATAATCCATGTATACTATGTCTTGGTTTCAACTTCAATTTCGTGTCCACCTGTCAGTCGCAGCATCTCTATGTTTTTGTTCTGAAGGCCTATTACATCTGAGCTCAAGAAAACACTGCCTTAGGCTCCTTTCCCTGTTTTCTTAAAATTTATTTTAATTAAAATAAGTTATATATTTATTTATTCATTCATTTTTATTAAATTATAAATTTTAATTATTATTAAAATTTTAAATTATTATTTAAGTTCTAAAATGTAATTATTTTAATTAAGAGTATATGTGGAGTATGGTGTCGGGTATGTACACGTGAGTGCAGGTGCCCCCCAGAGGCGACCAGAGCATCTGACCTCCTTAGAGCTAGAGTCACAGGGAACTGTATGCTACCCATCGTGGGTGCTGAGAACAGAACTCTGATCTCCGTAAGATTAGTGCATGCTCTTAACAGCTTAGCCATCTCTCCAGTCTCAATTCCCCTTTCTTGCTAATGCTCAGATGACACAATATTCATGTGGACTGTGTTCCTTATAAGGCTCCTGCTGGGGTCATGGGACAAACTGCTTCCTGGAAAGTCCACTTGTTTGGGCATGTCTATACTGTCTTACATTCTTTTCAGATTCCCATAGAAGAGAAACACCAGCATGTGTTGTTAGTCCTAGCACATAACCTAAAGAAATGTCTATGATCTCCTTGGAAATGCTGGCTCTTGGTTAATCAATATCAGTATATCAATCGAAGTTTAAAGAGTTTTTCCACCCATTCTCTAATGGTTTGGCATGGGGAAGGATGACCATAACAGACTAAAAATTGAATGGGAAATGAAAATGCAACGCTTTGATATTTCTTAGAGTCTTGGTTACAAGTAGATCAATGGTTGTGAACTCTACCTATTTTAAAATTGTTAAAAAATCCAAGGATTCTTTTGGTTTGTTTTGTTTGTTTGTTTGTTTGAAACAATTTTATTAGATATTTTCTTCATTTACAATTCAAATATTACCCCGAAAGTCCCTTATACCCTCCCCTCCCCCTGCCCTGCTCCCCAACCCACCCAGTCCCACTTCCTGGCCCTGGCATTCCCCAGTACTGGGGCATATAATCTTCACAAGACCAAGGGCCTTTCCTCCCAATGATGGCCCATCCTCTGCTACACATGCAACTAGAGACACAGTTCTGTGGGGTACTGGTTAGTTCTTATTGTTGATCCTCCTATACGGCCCCCAATGGAGGAACTAGAGAAAGTACCCAAGGAGCTGAAAGGGGTCTGTAACCCTATAGGAAGGTTCTTTAGTTTTTAAACGGTTAATGTTTACGTACCGCAGAAAGAGTAAGTAAAAACACTGGATACTGGTAAGCCTGGTGCTGGGAATAGCTTGAGCAAATTTCTCAGTGTCTATAAATTAGTCTCACAGAGCCAATATAATGCTCTTTCTTTTCCTAGGCTGTTGAATGATTGAGTGAGTGAGTGAGTGAGTGAGTGAGTGAGTGAGTGGGTGGTGGCTCATGCTTGCTCACCACCCTATGCCAGTGCATACATGTGGAGGGGAGAGAACAATTTGCAAGAAGTCAGATCTCTCCTTCCATCATGTGAGTTACAAGGAATTGCACTTGTGCCATCATCCTTGGGAGCATTCACCTTTACCATTGACGAACCTTGCTCACTGCCCCCCAACCGGTTTAATTTCTATTCTGAAGTAAATATTTATTCCAGGAAAAAAAAAAACATGTATTTCATTCAGTGTTCTTAGTGTTATATGTGGATATGTTTGTCCTTAGTTGAATGTAAGCTTTCTGAAAAAAATACAAAATATTTTCTTCTCTAACTTCCTTATGCTTTGCTGCATTGTGGTAGGGTTGGTCACAATATCTGAGCTGTCAGGGACTTTCTAAAAATGGCTCATGTCCCTAATTACTCAGAGTGAATCCTCCTGCTCAGCAGATAATGGGCAGCAATGCTGTCCTTTCTGCTCACCCCATCCAAACACCACAGTCACATCCCTGGGGGCACTGTCACAGATACTTAAAGCTTGTAATAGAATAAAAACCTGAAAAACTGGACAGAAATATACACCTTGATGGTTTTTAAATTAATAACAGATCTCCCTAGAAACTGTACCTCAGACTGCAAGAGGTGGAAACACAGTCTACCTAAGGAAACAACTTCCTGCCCAGGTCTAAGATTCTCTGCATTTCTGACAGTCCTTTCTTCTCTGCTTCCTGTTCCTCTGTGCCTGAGACAGCCCTTGGTTGTTTGGGGAGAGCAATTCTGATTCATATTAAGTCTGTTCTTCTTTCTGCTCTCTCTTCTTTTCTCCCCTCCCACCTCCCCTCTCATCCTCCAAATACAAAAGTTCACATCTATTTGTTTCTGAGCAACTGGACAGTAATTCTGGCAAAATAAAACTCCCGGGCTGTCAGGAAGCCAGCAGCAGACGGCACACATTTCTTTCAACTTCCTATTTTGAAGGAATTTACATACCTGAGGGAATGGAAAAAGAAAGTCAGAAACCTACAGGAAAAGTATAATATATGGGTTCCTGTTTCTATCCTTACCCCCTCTATGGGGACCATGATTTCCATGTGCCTTCTATCTAAGGAAAACAAGTATTCCCAGGTACCAGGTTTCCTAATCACTATAAAAATGATTCAGTTTGGGGTTTGTGCTGTCTCAACTGAACACCATGGTAGTTGTGCACATTGGGAAAAAGTGAGTACCACATAAAAGCCGCGTACGTAAGGTATGTGTGCCCCGTGGCAAGCTCTGTGTGGCCAGCAGCATTACACCACTCTTCCCAGAATCCTTGTTGGGACTATTCTGTTTGAGGCATTGCAGAAACCTGCTTCCTATACCAAGCCTGAGTCTTTTTTCCATGATGTCTCTGGTAATTGTTTGAGGTTTTAGCACTATTATATCGGAAGGAGAAAGCTGCAGTGGACTTTATTACTGGTCAGTTCTGGAATGGGCCAGGCCATCTTGGAAGCCGCTGGTTTGCTCAAGCTCTGTGAAGCAATTCATTAGTGATGATCCTGCTAGATCTGGCATATCTAAGATTTCTTTACTCTTTTTCTTCCCCCAGCCTGGCTGTGTAAATACTACAGAAGTGGACATTAAGAAGTCATCCCGGATGAGAAACCCACACAAAACACGCAAGGTAAATGGATATGTGTCCCTTGGTCTCGCTGAAGTGTCTACTTTCAAGATATCCATCTCTGACTGTTGCCAATATACTCCACTCTGGGGTTTTGTCCTGAGAATCCCTTCTCTGGAGTGAAATAAAGAAACATCTACCTCTCCTCAGAAGAACCCAAGGACAAGCCATAGGGCATCCCACCAATATTTGCCCTGGGGAGCCAGTGAATCTTTTGAGCTTCTTTAAAGAAACAGGGTGAGAAGCTATTCATAGGAGAATAAGGGACCACCAAAGTAGCTGCATTGGAAAGTCTTCCACACAGTGTGGATATCAGCTTTCCCATGGCTATACAGATAGAGGTCCCTCTCAGTTAACTTTCCCAGGCTATATATCCCAGTACCTTCCAAGCTCCTAGTCCAAGTGCAGTTAGTGAAGAATTGCTTACAAATGACTAAGGAGTACAGGAGGTACTCTCAGAGGAGGGTCCAGGTACCCTCCTTACACCTTCTTTATCTGAGGGAACTCAATAGTCAATAGGCCCATGGTCATGGCCTCGCACAAGCAGACACCACTGAGATGATGTAAATGGTCTCTGGTTTTCTTGAGGACCTTGTTTCTCCAACACATTTGGAGGTAGAAGGGTGACGCCATGGGACTGTGATAGAAGAGAGCTGGAATGTTTCATTTCCATCACAGCATTAAGAGAAGTCGTATATTTTTACATTTTAAATGTATCGTTTGAGGGTTTCTTAAATGCATATATGTGCATAGTATGTTTAGACCAAATCTACCCCAGACTCTTTCCTCTTCAACTCCTTTCTCTAACTATGGATTGATACAGAGACTTAGTCCTTGGGCACAGTATAGACAGTAAGAGATTAGTAGAATGCTCAGCCCTACATGTGACATCTGTTTAACCCTTACTGTTACCAAGGCTCAAGAAGTATCATGGAAGAGGGACAGAAAGATTGTATGAGCCAGAGGTTGTGAAAGGCTGCTGTGAAACAGTTCTCCAGACAGGAGAGGGGCACTGCACACAGGAACTTACTGCGAGGCTATAACAGCATACACAGAGCCTGTGCAGGATCAAGTCAGCCGCAGTCCCAGCACAGATGGGGAAAGGGCTCACAAAGTCACACCTAGCTCTGGAGCTATGGTCAGTCGAAAGCTACTGGAGGGATGGATGTCTGCTTTTGTTTACTGCTATGTGATAGGGTCTCAAGTGTCCCAGGGTTACCGTGAACTCACTATGCAAGAGAGGGTAGCCTTGAACTTCTGATCCTTCTTCCTTCATTTTCTGAGTGCTAAGATCACAGACAGGGACCACCATATCCGGCTGTATACAGTGATACAGATGCTAGGCAGGAACAATGCCACTGAACAACATTCCCAGGCCCAGTGAAGGAGGAATTCTTTCTCATTTGTAAATGTGTGTGAGTGTGTGTGTGTGTGTGTGTGTGTGTGTGTGTGTGTGTGTGTGACTACCACACTTAGGTCCAGCACAAGTCATTCTGAGAATAGCCCAGAGGATACCATCCATCATTAACAAATACCACTGTGGCTCGAAAGATCTTTTCTGTGAACCTCATGTAACCCCAGCATTCTTCTAAAGTGAATGTTCATACATGAAGATGAACTAAAACAAAGATGTTTGCAGGTTCATAAACCTTATTTTATGTTATTTTTTTCTTCTTTCAACAATCCCCATATGACCCAATTTTTTTGTTTTTTAATTATTTGGGTTTTTTGTTTTGGTTTGGTTTTTGGTTGTGGGGTTGTGGTTTTGTTTTGTTGAGGAAGTTTCTCATAATGTGAAGATGGGAACCCACAGAAGGAGTTATAAATCCCTTTAGATACAATGAGCAAACATCTTGCCTCTAGGGGTTGATTCTCTGAGCCCAAGTGCCAAGGCAGCCCACAGCAAGTTTAGGTTTCTAGAGGCTCCAGGTTCCTTTTTTCTTCTTCCAGTGAAACCTCAGCTCACCCACCAGTGGAGCCAAACAAAAAGTCAGTCAGCTCTCAAACAAATGGCAGTGTGTCCCCCTCTTCCTGTAGCTGACAGATGCTCAAACTGGGAGAAGACAGCACAGGAATAAATGGGTGAAAATTGGATGTGCTGAAGTGATCATGAATCATCTTGTAGGCACTAGATTCCATGTTGATATCTGAGCTGGGGCTTCCAAGGGCTTCCTCCCAGAAATCTCAGAGAGCTTTTGTTAACAGGAGAGCTCTTCACACTCCATCATCCGCATGCCATCAGCTCTCCACACACCATCAATTGTGGCAGAAGCATGAGGTGGCATGCAATGAAGTAGTGTAAAAAGAATCAATGTGTGTCAGCTCAGTTTGTTTAGCACACAGTTGGGAGTGGCAGACATTATTATCCCAAGTGGTATAACTTCACTGTGTGTGTGTGTGTGTGTGTGTGTGTGTGTGTGTGTGTGTGTGTGTGAGAGAGAGAGAGAGAGAGAGAGAGAGAGAGAGAGAGAGAGAGAGAGAAGGAGGGAGATGTAATGACACCCTATGTATTTTTCAAGCATCCTTGGTAATATTTACCCCTCCTCTCTCTTCTCTACTGCCTTCCTGCTCCTTTAGATTTTGGTAAGAAACATCATCAAATGAGCTTTGAGTCTGTTCAGTAAACATATGATAGAATTTGCTTTTTAGAAGTCTAGAGCTACAAGGGATATTTTGTCCTGACTCTTTTCTTATTTTAATGTAGTCTGTCTATGGTTTACAAAATGACATCCGAAGTCACAGTCCCACCCACACACCTACACCAGAAACCAAGCCTCCTACAGAAGATGAGTTGCACCAACAGGTGGGTCTTCCTGTGAAATGATCAGCTAGGATACATGGGACAACAACTCTGCAGGGAATAGAGTAAACGTTCATACGGGTGTTTTAGAAGGTTATTTGTATGGTCAACTGCTTCATAGAGATTTACAATGAAAAAGTAATGAAAGTTAGGCATGGGGACACATGCCTGTAATTCCAACTCAAAGCAGCTGAAGACAGGAGGATCAAAGGTTCTTGGAGAATTGGGTTTGAGCACGGACTGTCTCAAAAACAAAACTTTAACCAAAGTGGCAGAAATGTAGCTCAGTTGGTAGTACATTTGCTTGGCCTATGGAAGACCTTGGGGGTCAATTTACAGTAGTGCTATATGTGTGCATATTTGTGCATGTGTGCATATATGTGCATGTGTGTCCTGGTCTGATTCTAAGACATGACTCGACATATATAATATATGAAAATGCTTTTCACAACTCTTTACTAATTTATCCCCTTTGCCTCCAGACAGTTTTTGGAAACCAACACCTGACTTAGAGGTGTCTTGGTCATAAAGAGTTATTTTGAGCTCCAAATCCTTGTCTTAAAGAAGACAGCAGGTTGGAGACAGAGTCAAATTTGCCACATGTCTGTTGACATGCTCACCACAGCAGTTTGGGCAGCCTGGTTTCTGCGGCACTGATTTCTCTAACCTTTTGAAGTTTGTCATTATCAACACTGGTGTGTCACCACGACCTATATTGCCCCTTTTAAAAGTCAGTTTGTCTCCAAGAAATAGTTCAAAGTAAATGCCAAAGTCTCATAACAAGCCACAGCTGCCTCTCGTGGTTGGCTTAATCAGAGGGATGCATCTTCCCTCGTTTGTTTGCACTAATATTTCTCTGCACTGTGATTTATCAATAAGTCAATGTTAACTTTTATATGCTATTTATAATTTCCTTATAATTTATAAGAAGAAAGTTGTTCAGGGACTTCTTTTCTAAATTAGTTTGATTGTATATTTATATAAACATGTGTCATGAGTTGATAAGATTACTTTCAAATTTTGTAACATTAAGCCTTTCTTGGGAACAAATAAAATGATTAATATGGTTGATAAGAAAAATGAATAAAATGATTAATAAAGAAAATTTTAAGAAACCTTTCTTGGGATAATACAAAGATGTAAAATTTACTTTAAAAATCATGGTAACCAGTAAAGGTAAATTCATTTTATGAGTTAAATATCTGTGGAGTAGTGGGATTTTGAATGTAGATATGAGTATTTAAAATCGCCACAGCACATTTCAAATAAAGTTATGTTTTCTTGAAGCAAGCATTGTATTCAAATGTATTATTGTTCTAAAGCTATACTAGTTATGTTTATATTCAAATAGATCACACTTTTTTTTACCCTTTTGATAGCTCTCTGCTTTAATTTTTTTTTCTATCTTTAACTGTTCTTCCTAGAATGTACTCAGCAAGGATTAAAACTTAGAGACTTGAGATGCTGTTGTTTATGTAACAATGTGGTCAACTCTCTCTTTCAGATAAAATACTGGCAAATACAGTTAGATAGACATCGGTTAAAAATGTCAAAAGTTGCTGATAGGTAAGTATTTCAATGTATCAACATACATTTTTATTTTCAAAGATGTATTTATTTTTATTTTATGTGCATTAGTGTTTTATCTGCATGTCTATGCCTGCGTGTACCAGTGTCCCTAGAGGCCAGAAGAGGGCATTGCAGTCCCCTGGAATTAGACTCCATGCAGGTGGTGGGAATCAAACCCAGGCCCTCTAAGAGAATCCAGTACTCTTAACCACTGAACCATCTTTCCAGCCCTATGCTATAAATTGTAAATGTCATATGACAACTGTGTTAAAAATGGAAAGCAAGTGATTGGAGGAGAGTGGAATAAATTGTTGCCCATGAACAAACTTCTACAGAAGTCTTTTGTCATAATTGAAAGACAACATTATGTTGCCGAAGTCCAATCCTTGTGGAACCAAGGATCAGGTTCGTTGGAGTGGCATCTTCTCACTCCTGGTGGAAGAAAGGAATCTTTTAACTTAACTGGCTCCTAATTGGCAACCTGGTAACTCTGTAAACTCATTTTTAACATTCATAATATTTTATAATATAACTCTCTTTGTAAATGCTAAGATTTTGAATTAAACTCAGATTTTAGATTTATATTTTACAATTTTTTTGTTTGTGAAAATAAAACATCACACTTCAGTGAACTTCAAAACTTCCAATGGCTTATTTCTTTCCAACGTGGATCCTGCTAATACATTAAGCAAAACATGGATATTATGAACATCCTTAAGTTCCCTATCTTTCCATAGAGGAATTGATTTAGAAAAGTCTATTCTTAATAAAAATGTGTGCTGTTGGCTTGAGGAGTCTACCAAGCTTTTCCTCTCCAGTGTTATCCCTCTCTTCTTTCCTTTTTTGGCACACACACACACACACACACACACACACACACACAAAAATCAGCCAGTGATTTCTGTTTGTATTTGAGACAAAAATGTTTTCCAGTCCTTTCTTCAACCTGGCTATGAATGTTCTGGCTAGCCAGGACTGGAATGACTCTCCATAGTCCCTGTTCAGGCAGACTGGACCGTACAATTTTTATAGGAGCTCACTCACTTCCATACTCAGGCTGGTAGGTAGAATCCTAGTCTGCCTGCAAGAACCATGGATTTGTTGCATGTAGGTTGGGGAAATATTAGAGTCACCATTGGATTCCTTTCCAATGTCATGGTTGTGGTAGCCCATCATTTTCATTTTGTTTCCCTCACTTTGAACCAGAAATAACTTCAGCGTAAAAAATGAAGCTAGAGATGGTTCTGTTTTTGTTTCTTTTCCTCCTCTGTTTCTTCCCAGTCTACTAAGCTATACGGAACAATATGTAGAATATGACCCGTTCCTTGTGCCGCCCGACCCTTCCAATCCATGGCTCTCAGATGATACGACTTTCTGGGAACTTGAAGCAAGGTAAAGACTATAGTTACTTCCTTCTGACTATGTCAGCTATTTAAAAATGTGCATGAAATGAATTGCAGAATCAAGAGCTGACTCCTTGGAAAAATTATATTACTCTCCTCTATATTATATTTCCATGATTTAGCATTGTTGATCAAAAGGAGATTTTTAGATGCACAGTTAGATTTGCCCCATTGCTAGAGTGCTGTTCGGCCATGAGAAAGGGTAGGGTAGAATCCAGTCATGGAGACATTGATGGAGCCGTAAGGCACTATGTTAAATAAAATAAGTGGGACATTGAAAGAAGAGAACCACATACTCTTAGAGTAAATAGTGGTCCACAGAGGCTGGGAAAAGTAAGGAGAACAAGGCACAAGGAGAAGTTGCTCAATGGACATTAAATAACAGTCCCATTCGCTTTAGAAGTTCTGGTGTGGTGTTGGGCAGTAGGATGGCAGCTGATATCTATGTGCTGTGTACTTGAAAAATGTACATGTTATATATAATCAAATTCAAATATAAATATGATGAATTTTTATAGATTTCAAAACATAAATTTAATTCTAGAAATAAATTTACATTGCTGAATGAACTGGCCCAAAATTAGGGGTGATATTTTAAATATGAGTTAGTCAAAATCAGATTTTCAGTTTTTAAAACTCAGCTTCTTGCTATTAAATCATTTGAAAATGTATATAGTCACTCAGGCCTGTGTTCAGTTAAAATCAATAGTGAGTCCACACTTCTTTAAGCCCAGTGCAAACATGCCTATATAAATTCCATTTTCAAACCAAATGTACTCACCATAAACACGGAGAAACCGACTTTTGAAAACCCAAGCACAAGGTAGAACTCTAGGTTTCTTTGGTGAGCTGTGTGGGGCATTGTGGCATCAGTGTTGAAGCGCCTTCGGGGGTGACTGCATGTCTCTGTACAAAGATGGTGTTAGTATTGCAGAGCACTTCTGTTTTGTTGCGTCTTAGGCAGAGTCTCCTATAGCCCATGTTGGGTATCAACTCATTAGGTAGCAAAGGATGACACCAAGCTCCTTGTCCTTCTACCTCTACCTCCTAGACACTGGGATACTCATGATACCACACATGGATCCAGCTTATATTTCTGGGCCACTTCTCTTGTATCTAGCCATGTATCTTAAACATCTACAACTCAGAAGTCTTCAGTCACAGGTTTTATATATATATTCATAAACACACACATACAAAAGTACACACACATATATATCCACATATATTATGTTTTATATACATATATGCATATATCAGAAAGCTAGAACCCCCAAGTCTATGATTAAATATGGTTCATATTTAATGGCAATATAATCATATGTAGTAATAAGGACCTACAGGCACCAATGCATCATTTCAAGGATGACCTACATACATCACAGACTGGAAAATATAGTGGTTGGACTATATAGTGGTTGTACTATAATAGTGGTTGGACTATATAGTGGTTGGACTATATAGTTGTTGGACTATATAGTGGTTGGACTATATAGTTGTTGGACTATATAGTGGTTGAAATGGGGCTCTGGGTAACAGTGTCTAGATTTTTTTGCCCCTTACTCCTTGTATGACATGGCATTAAGTTATAACTCTTTATACATTAACTTTGTCTATAAAGTGAGAGAAGGGATACTAGTCTCATAAGGTTGCGAAGACTCCATCCAGACGATTAGTGACAGATGATCCATGGGAGTTAGATCGAATCTAACTCATACCTCACTGAGAGTTCATGAGGAGTAGTCGGTCGGTAACATACTACTGTTACAGAGGATAAGTTAAATGTGGGCATTCTTATAAGATATATATAATAAAGAAAATAGGAATTGGCCCAGGCAGGGTGACATATATCTTTAATTCTAGCACTTGGGATCCATGGATCTTTGTGAGTCCAAGGCCATCCCAGGCTACACAGTGAGTTGTAAGCAAACCAGGGCTACTTCTCCAAAGCCTGCCCTACCTTACCCATCCCCAACAAAATGACAATTATAATACAAGGAATATATTTAACCTTATTTCCTCTTTCACAGCAAAGAACCAAGTCAACAGAGGGTAAAACGATGGGGTTTTGGTATGGATGAGGCATTGAAAGACCCAGTTGGGAGAGAGCAGTTCCTTAAGTTTCTAGAATCAGAATTCAGCTCAGAGAACTTAAGGTAAGTCACGTTTTGTTATTGTGAGCCAAAGAGACACTGTTGTATATAGTTATTTTAGATGGAAGGCACCTGTCACTCTCATAGTATCACAATGGTGTAAATAAATTTCATCTCTGCCACTTAAAGATGGAAGAAAGACTAGCAAGACAAAAGCTATCTGGCATTATCATCTTTCTTTTCATTGTTTATTTTTGTACTGCCTCTAAATTTGTTGGCTATATAAATTTAGAACTTTAAAACTTGACTCCATAATTTAGAACTCTGAAACTGATATTTTGACAAAATAGAAAATGTCTGTATTAGTCTGTGTTTATGTCATAACGCCCAACAGAAACAAAGGAGGAAAGGCATATTTTGGCTCACAATTTCAGGAAATTTTATTCCTTCATGGTGGAAAAGCACAACAGAGCAATTCAGGTCATGGAAGTGGGCAGGGGAAGTATGTGGCTGAGAGAATTCTTAGAAGCAGAGAGCATACACACACAAATATTAGATATGTATTACACATATACATGTAAGATTTTGTGTGTGTGTGTGTGTGTGTGTGTGTGTGTGTAGTACCACATGTACTATAGCACATACACCACATAATAATGAAGACATGAGTCTTTGAGGAGAGTTGAATCACAACAACAAACAATAGTATTTGTACAGTTATTTTAAGCATCAGCACCTACTTATCAATATAAACTTCTAATCTCACTTTTTCAGTAAGAATGAGAGTGAACAACTCAGTAAAAGATCTTAGACCAAAAGTCTAAAAGCATTTTTGTTTTTGTTTTTTTATTGTGTGCCTTTGAATGCAGAGCTGTAGAGACTAGTTGTACCTGGAGAAGAAAGAGACTAGGGTACTTGTTTTGCCGCCCACCAATCCTAGACATCATTCTGATCTGTTGTAGTATTTTCTACCTCAAGGAGCACCTAGAAAAAGCTTTCTAAAATATGATGCATTACAGTGAATGTTCATAGCTCTGCTTAAGATAATATAAACAATGTTTTCTGTCATCTTATTGGCATTTATTGCTTTTCATGGGAACTAAGCTAGACAAAGAACTGTTGCATTTCTTCAGGAGAGGATCAGAAATGGGCATAAAGGCTGTAGCTGTCTCACAGTTGGACAGATGGACCACAGTCAGAACTGCAATCCTTTCATTTTGGTTATGTCTGTCTTAGATTTTTGTGTGTGTTTTCTTGTTGTTTGGAGAGTCCTGGGGACTTGGGGGTGGCTACTAATGAAATTTTTCTAAACTGAGCCTACATCATCAATGATGAAGTATAAGAATGCATTATAAATAACTCAAAGAAACAATATTTTGAACATTTCAGTATAGATTATATGGCAGGGTGAGTATTCCTTTCTCTCTCTCTCTCTCTCTCTCTCTCTCTCTCTCTCTCTCTCTCTCTCTCTCTCTTTCCCCTCTCTCCTCTTTCTTCTCCTTCTCCGCCCCCTCCTTCTTCTTCCTCTTCCTCCTTTCCTCTTCCTTCGATTCCTCCTCCTTCTCCTTTTCCTCTTCTTGTTTGCTTTGTTGTTGTTTTTGAAGAAAAATATTACCAGTAGCATCAAACCAAATAAAAACATCCCTGTTCTCGTAATTTCAGTTGAGTGGTATTTGCAGATAAGAGCACAACTAGTCCCGTGGGCTGGGATGCTGATGCTGAGTCTTTAGAGCAGAGAGTAAAGAGGGATTTGTAACACAGAGCCACTGCTGTCATCAGAGCAGAAATGGTTCACAGGCTGAGAGTGGGTGACGAGATGAGAGCTGGGCCAAAAACTAAGCGCAAAGATGCTAAGCAGAGTAGCCTGTGAATACTGGGCCTCAGGAAGGAACTAGGTCACTGCCACATCTTTAATTTCTGTTACATCTTTGCTAGTTCTAATGCTAAACCTAGGGCATACTAATATTTCTGAGGGAAAATTATACATACATCTATCAGGGCTGAGGCTATGGCTTGGTTAGTAAAGTGCTTGAACTACAAGCATTAGGATCTACGTTTCATCCCCAGAGCCCATGTTAAAAAATCTGAGTGTAATGGTTCATATTTTAATCATAGGGCTAGTATAGTGTGGGCGAGATCCTAGGTTTAACCCCTGGTACTTGCATTGGATTGTTGATATAATTCAAAAAGTAAAAATGAGCTCTTCCGGTCAGAAAAGCACCTGAGCAGCTGGGGCGCAGGGTCTGCTGACACTCGCCAACTGCCCACAACACCCGCCACAGGATCTTAAGACTTCTGGTGAGGGGAGCACAGCTTCTGCTCCAATCCAATTGCGCGGGACCTGAGACTGCATTAGTTAGGGAAGCAGAAACCAGCCTGAGTAGGGCCACAGGCCTCACCCGGCCGGATCAGCGCCAGGGTAGCGGGAGCGCAGGGTTGCCTGACACCCGCCAGCTACCCACGACCCCCGCCGCAGGATTTTGGGACTGCTGGTGAGTGGAACACAGCTTCTGCTCCAGTCCAATCACGCGGGACCTGAGACTGCTCTGGTTGGGGAGAGAGAAATCCGGCCCACACAGGGCCACAACCCTCTTCCGGTCAGAAAAGCACCTGAGCAGCTGGGGCGCAGGGTCTGCTGACACTCGCCAACTGCCCACAACACCCGCCACAGGATCTTAAGACTTCTGGTGAGGGGAGCACAGCTTCTGCTCCAATCCAATCGCGCGGGACCTGAGACTGCATTAGTTAGGGAAGCAGAAACCGGCCTGAGTAGGACCACAGGCCTCATCCGGCTGGATCAGCGCCGGGGTAGCGGGAGCGCAGGGTTGCCTGACACCCGCCAGCTACCCACGACCCCCGCCGCAGGATTTTGGGACTGCTGGTGAGTGGAACAGAGCTTCTGCTCCAATCCAATTGCGCGGGACCTGAGACTGCATTAGTTAGGGAAGCAGAAACCGGCCTGAGTAGGGCCACAGGCCTCACCCGGCCGGATCAGCGCCAGGGTAGCGGGAGCGCAGGGTTGCCTGACACCCGCCAGCTACCCACGACCCCCGCCGCAGGATTTTGGGACTGCTGGTGAGTGGAACACAGCTTCTGCTCCAGTCCAATCACGCGGGACCTGAGACTGCTCTGGTTGGGGAGAGAGAAATCCGGCCCACACAGGGCCACAAGCCTCTTCCGGTCAGAAAAGCACCTGAGCAGCTGGGGCGCAGGGTCTGCTGACACTCGCCAACTGCCCACAACACCCGCCACAGGATCTTAAGACTTCTGGTGAGGGGAGCACAGCTTCTGCTCCAATCCAATTGCGCGGGACCTGAGACTGCATTAGTTAGGGAAGCAGAAACCAGCCTGAGTAGGGCCACAGGCCTCACCCGGCCGGATCAGCGCCAGGGTAGCGGGAGCGCAGGGTTGCCTGACACCCGCCAGCTACCCACGACCCCCGCCGCAGGATTTTGGGACTGCTGGTGAGTGGAACACAGCTTCTGCTCCAATCTTTAAATAGTGACAACGATAACAACTAACCCCAGAGATTACCAGATGGCGAAAGGTAAACGTAATAATCTTACTAACAGAAACCAAGACCACTCACCATCATCAGAACCCAGCACCCCCACTTCACCCAGTCCAGGGCACCCCAACACACCGGAAAAGCTAGACACGGATTTAAAAGCATATCTCCTGATGATGATAGAGGACTTCAAGAAGGACGTTAATAACACACTTAAAGAAATGCAGGAGAACACTGCTAAAAAGGAAGAAGACAATAAAGAGGAAGCACAAAAATCCCTTAAAGAATTGCAGGAGAACACTGCTAAAGAGTTACAAATCCTTAAAGAAAAACATGATAACATAATCAAACAGGTAGAAGTCCTTACAGAAAAACAGGAAAACACATCCAAACAGATGATGGAAATGAACAAAACCATACTAGACCTAAAAAGGGAAGTAGACACAATAAAGAAAACCCAAAATGAGGCAACACTGGAGATAGAAACCCTAGGAAAGAAATCTGGAACCATAGATGCAAGCATCAGCAACAGAATACAAGAGATGGAAGAGAGAATCTCAGGTGCAGAAGATTCCATAGAGAACATCGGCACAACAATTAAGGAAAATGGAAAATGCAAAAAGATCCTAACTCAAAACATCCAAGAAATACAGGACATAATGAGAAGACCAAACCTACGGATAATAGGAGTGGATGAGAATGAAGATTTTCAACTCAAAGGACCAGCAAACATCTTCAACAAAATTATAGAAGAAAACTTCCCAAATCTAAAGAAAGAGATGCCCATGAACATACAAGAAGCCTACAGAACTCCAAATAGACTGGATCAGAAAAGAAATACCTCCCGACACATAATAATCAGAGCAACAAATGCTCTAAATAAAGATAGAATACTAAAAGCAGTAAGAGAAAAAGGCCAAGTAACATATAAAGGCAAGCCTATCAGAATTACACCAGATTTTTCACCAGAGACTATGAAAGCCAGAAGATCCTGGACAGATGTTATACAGACACTAAAAGAACACAAATTCCAGCCCAGGCTACTATACCCAGCCAAACTCTCAATTAACATAGATGGAGAAACCAAAGTATTCCACGACAAAACCAAATTCACACATTATCTCTCCACGAATCCAGCCCTTCAAAGGATAATAACAGAAAAAAACCAATACAAGGACAGGAACCACGCCCTAGAAACAACAAGAAGGTAATCCCTCAACAAACCTAAAAGAAGACAGCCACAAGAACAAAATGCCAACTTTAACATCAAAAATAACAGGAAACACCAATTTCTTTTCCTTAATATCTCTTAATATCAATGGACTCAACTCCCCGATAAAAAGACATAGACTAACAAACTGGCTACACAAACAAGACCCAACATTTTGCTGCTTACAGGAAACTCATCTCAGAGAAAAGGATAGACACTACCTCAGAATGAAAGGCTGGAAAACAATTCTCCAAGCAAATGGCATGAAGAAACAAGCTGGAGTAGCCATTCTAATATCTGATAAGATTGACTTCCAACCGAAAGTCATTAAAAAAGACAGGGAGGGACACTTCATACTCATCAAAGGTAAAATCCTCCAAGAGGAACTATCAATCCTGAATATCTATGCTCCAAATACAAAGGCAGCCACATTCATTAAAGAAACTTTAGTAAATCTCAAAGCACACATTGCACCTCATACAATAATAGTGGGAGACTTCAACACACCACTTTCACCAATGGACAGATCATGGAAACAGAAACTAAACAGGGACACAGTGAAACTAAGAGAAATTATGAATCAAATGGATCTGGCAGATATCTACAGAACATTCTATCCTAAAACAAAAGGATATACCTTCTTCTCAGCACCTCATGGTACCTTCTCCAAAATTGACCACATAATTGGTCACAAAACAGGCCTCAACAGATATAAAAATATTGAAATTGTCCCATGCATCCTATCAGATCACCATGGACTAAGGCTGATCTTCAATAACAAAATAAATAATAGAAAGCCAACCTTCACGTGGAAACTGAACAACACTCTTCTCAATGATACCTTGGTCAAGGAAGGAATAAAGAAAGAAATTAAGGACTTTTTAGAGTTCAATGAAAATGAAGCCACAACATACCCAAACTTATGGGACGCAATGAAAGCATTTTTAAGAGGAAAACTCATAGCTCTGAGTGCCTCCAAAAGGAAACTAGAGAGAGCACACATTAGCAGCTTGACAACACACCTAAAAGCACTAGAACAAAAGGAAGCAAATTCACCCAAGAGGAATAGACGGCAGGAAATAATCAAACTCAGGGGTGAAATCAACCAAGTGGAAACAAGAAAAACTATTCAAAGAATCAACCAATCAAGGAGCTGGTTCTTTGAGAAAATCAACAAGATAGATAAACCCTTAGCCAGACTCACTAGAGGGCACAGGGAAAGCATCCTAATTAACAAAATCAGAAATGAAAAAGGAGACATAACAACAGATCCTGAAGACATCCAAAACACCATCAGATCCTTCTACCAAAGGCTATACTCAACAAAACTGGAGAACCTGGATGAAATGGACAAGTTCCTAGACAGATACCAGGTACCAAAGTTGAATCAAGATCAGGTTAATGATCTAAACAGCCCTATATCCCCCAAAGAAATAGAAGCAGTCATTAATAGTCTCCCAACTAAAAAAAGCCCAGGACCAGATGGGTTTAGTGCAGAGTTCTATCAGACCTTCAAAGAAGATCTAATCCCAGTTCTTCACAAACTATTCCACAAAATAGAAACAGAAGGTACTCTACCCAACTCATTCTATGAAGCCACAATTACTCTGATACCTAAACCACAAAAAGACCCAACAAAGATAGAAAATTTCAGACCAATATCCCTTATGAATATTGATGCAAAAATCCTCAATAAAGTTCTTGCTAACCGAATCCAAGAACACATCAAAACAATCATCCATCCTGACCAAGTAGGTTTCATCCCAGGGATGCAGGGATGGTTCAATATACGGAAATCCATCAACGTAATCCAGTATATAAACAAACTCAAAGATAAAAACCACATGGTCATCTCCTTAGATGCGGAAAAAGCATTTGACAAGATCCAACACCCATTCATGATAAAAGTCTTGGAAAGATCAGGAATTCAAGGCCCATACCTAAACATGATAAAAGCAATCTACAGCAAACCAGTAGCCAACATCAAAGTAAATGGTGAGAAGCTTGAAGCAATCCCTCTAAAATCAGGGACTAGACAAGGCTGTCCACTTTCTCCATACCTATTCAACATTGTACTTGAAGTCCTAGCCAGAGCAATTCGACAACAAAAGGAGATCAAAGGGATACAAATTGGAAAAGAGGAAGTCAAAATATCACTGTTTGCAGATGATATGATAGTATATATAAGTGACCCTAAAAATTCCACCAGAGAACTCCTAAGCCTGATAAACAGCTTCGGTGAAGTAGCTGGATATAAAATTAACTCAAACAAATCAATGGCCTTTCTCTACACAAAGAATAAACAGGCTGAGAAAGAAATTAGGGAAACAACACCCTTCTCAATAGTCACAAATAATATAAAATATCTTGGCGTGACTCTAACTAAGGAAGTGAAAGATCTGTATAATAAAAACTTCAAGTCTCTGAAGAAAGAAATTATAGAAGATCTCAGAAGATGGAAAGATCTCCCATGCTCATGGATTGGCAGGATCAACATTGTAAAAATGGCTATCTTGCCAAAAGCAATCTACAGATTCAATGCAATCCCCATCAAAATCCCAAATCAATTCTTCAACGAATTAGAAAGTGCAATCTGCAAATTCATCTGGAATAACAAAAAACCTAGGATAGCAAAAACTCTTCTCAAGGATAAAAGAACCTCTGGTGGAATCACCATGCCGGACCTAAAGCTCTACTACAGAGCAATTGTGATAAAAACTGCATGGTACTGGTATAGTGACAGACAAATAGACCAATGGAATAGAATTGAAGACCCAGAAATGAACCCACACACCTATGGTCACTTGATCTTCGACAAGGGAGCTAAAAACATCCAGTGGAAGAAAGACAGCATTTTCAACAAATGGTGCTGGCACAACTGGTTGTTAACATGTAGAAGAATGCGAATCGATCCATTCCTATCTCCTTGTACTAAGGTCAAGTCTAAGTGGATCAAGGAACTTCACATAAAACCAGAGACACTGAAACTTATAGAGGAGAAAGTGGGGAAAAGCCTTGAAGATATGGGCACAGGGGAAAAATTCCTGAATAGAACAGTAATGGCTTGTGCTGTAAGATCGAGAATTGACAAGTGGGACCTCATGAAACTACAAAGCTTCTGCAAGGCTAAAGACACCATCAATAAGACAAAAAAACCACCAACAGATTGGGAAAGGATCTTCACCTATCCTAAATCAGATAAGGGACTAATATCCAATATATATAAAGAACTCAAGAAGGTGGACTCCAGAAAGTCAAATAACCCCATTAAAAAATGGGGCGCAGAACTGAACAAAGAATTCTCACCTGAGGAATACCGAATGGCAGAGAAGCACCTGAAAAAATGTTCAACATCCTTAATCATCAGGGAAATGCAAATCAAAACAACCCTGAGATTCCACCTCACACCAGTCAGAATGGCTAAGATCAAAAATTCAGGTGACAGCAGATGCTGGCGAGGATGTGGAGAAAGAGGAACACTCCTCCATTGTTGGTGGGATTGCAAGCTTGTACAACCACTCTGGAAATCAGTCTGGCGGTTCCTCAGAAAATTGGACATAGTACTACCGGAGGATCCAGCAATACCTCTCCTGGGCATATATCCAGAAGATGTCCCAACCGGTAAAAAGGACACATGCTCCACTATGTTCATAGCAGCCCTATTTATAATAGCCAGAAGCTGGAAAGAACCCAGATGTCCCTCAACAGAGGAATGGATACAGAAATTATGGTACATTTACACAATGGAGTACTACTCAGCTATTAAAAAGAATGAATTTATGAAATTCCTAGCCAAATGGATGGACCTGGAGGGCATCATCTTGAGTGAAGTAACACAATCACAAAAGAACTCACACAATATGTATTCATTGATAAGTGGATATTAGCCCAAAACTTAGGATACCCAAGATATAAGATACAATTTGATAAACGCATGAAACTCAAGAAGAATGAAGACCAAAGTGTGGACACTGTGCACCTTCTTAGAATTGGGAACAAAACACCCAGGGAAGGAGCTACAGAGACAAAGTTCGTAGCTGTGATGAAAGGATGGACCATTTAGAGACTGCTGTATCCAGGGATCCGTCCCATAATCAGCTTCTAAACGCTGACACCATTGCATACACTAGCAAGATCTTGCTGAAAGGACCCAAATATAGCTGTCTCTTGTGAGACGATGCCGGGGCCTAGCAAACACAGGAGTGGATGTTCACAGTCAGCTATTGGATGTATCACAGGGCTCCCAATGGAGAAGCTAGAGAAAGTACCCAAGGAGCTAAAGGGATCTGCAACCCTATTGTTGGAACAACATGATGTACTAACCGGAACCCTGGAGCTCTTGTCTCTAGCTGCATATGTATCGAAAGATGGCCTAGTCGGCCATCAATGGAAAGAGAGGCCCATTGGACTTGCAAACTTTATATGCCCCAATATAGGGGAATGCCAGGGCCAAAAGAATGGGAATGGGTGGGTAGGGAAGTGGGGGGCGCTATGGGGGACTTTTGGGATAGTATTGGAAATGTAATTGAGGAAATTATGTAATAAAAATATTAAAAAATAAAAAATAAAAAAATAAAAAAAAAAAAAAAAAAAAAAAAAAAAAAAGTAAAAATGATTCTTTTGTAAGCCTGGCAGTTTAATCCCTGAGACCCACAAAGAAAAGGACCAATGGCCATAACACATTCATATTAACACATGATACACATACTTGCACATAAACACAAAATACACACAGATACAACACACCACACATACACACACACATACACCACACAGACACAACACTACACTTACACACACCCATAAACCACACAGACACAATACCACACTTACACACAAACACACCACACACATATACACCATACACACATCGTATACACACCTCATACACACACACATAAAAACCACACAAACACACCACACACACACCTACACCACACATACACATATACACACTGATAATAAAAAATATAAAAATAAGGTGGATAGCATATACAGAAACATGCACACATAAATATTAAACATGTCTTACATATGTATATACATATGTATATGTATTCCGAGAGTTGTCTGTTATATGCCCATCATGTTCTTTATTAACTGTAGATAATTGATAGAAAGACACAGCTGTGGAAAGCATTTTGAATTCCCAATGTATACTCTGTTTTATGTATACTTCTTTTAGTATACTATAGTATTTGGCTTTCATTATTTCTGACAGATATGAATCTAGTAATAAAAATATACAATGTAAATATCTGTACTTTATTTCATAGATAATCAGGACATGTGTGAATTAGGTTGGCATTTTGTGCAAGGTCACAGTGCATGAAGTGGCATGCATGTTTCCTATGAACCAGTATAAATCTACTGCTCATCTTTCCATCTTTCCCCAAGTCCTGACCATACCCTGGCTTCCACATAAATATCTGTGTCCCACAACAAAGACACCATGATTCAGACAGCAAGCAAGACTGTAAGTTGCAGTTCAATAGGTCTCAGGACATCTTTATCCAAGCAGCAGGAGTCTCTAGAGTCTGAGCTCTAGAGGATCTACTGTTGAGGGGCCATGTTCCTCCCTTTACTCATCACGATGGGAGAAGTGAAGAGATACTGGTTATCCACCTCTACTTGCTCTTCAAACACACCCTCTGTCTTCTGTTGCCAACTTTTTGTGAAATCAATATGGTAATGCATGAATTTTATCATTAAGCACATAAAGTTGTGTCAGGCACTTTGAGATGTTATTTATGTAACCTACATCACTGAACTAGTCACTAGTTCTCTATGGAACTAGGTTATGGGCTTGGATATGGGCTTTTTAATGCCATTATACTGATGAGGAAATAGAGATGCAGGGATGTCAGGGCACTCTTAGAATCCAGCTGCTATTAAGAGAAGAGTGAGATTAAAACTAATACCCCCTCCATTTTACTAAGGTAAGCCAGTTGTGCCAATGATAGTGATGAGAATACAGAAGGTGATGCTGTTGCTAGGGAACCAGTGGGAAGGAGGGGTTGTGAGAATGCCACCTCCTCCAGACCTACAGAGCCAACCTTCAATAAACCATCTAATCTTTAATTCCCTGTTCTCTAAAGTGGGGAGTACATGACATTACTGGGGGGTTATAGTGATCACAAATAGTAACTGCATACATATGCCTGTATGTGCTCACATTAGCACCTCAACGACTGCCTTCTTTACCCTTCCTGATTTCCAGGTCCATTTAATTTCTGATGTCAGCACAGGTAGAAGCACTTCCCCTGGACCCCATTTTTCCATCTGTATACCACTGCATCAGGACGCTTCTTGGTTCAGCATTCTCAGACTGTCTCATGTACACTACCAACAGAAACCCCAGTGTTCCTCCTAGCATTCATTGCAGCTGTCTCAGTGTGGGTGGTTTTCTTTGTTAATGCTCTGCTTGCAGAAAGCCCTTCCTGTGTTGCTTCAGTGAAATTGAGACTAGACAGGATCAGGGTGCTAGCACATCTGGTTTTAATAAAAGCCAGTGAATACCAGTGATTTTCAATCTTTTCTACGAAAGGATTTTTGAATCCTGGGGAGGAAGAAGCATGAAAATCAAGAGTTCAAGGTCATCTCTAGCAACATAAGAAGTTCAAGACCAGCCTGGAGTACATGAAACACTATATTTAAATAGTAAACAATAAAACAATTGAAAAAGAACTTGTATGTCTTTGAATATGACTATTGAGGAAAAAGAAACCTAGTGAGGGCCTCATATTGGAATCTCAAGAGAAAGTGAGCTTGCTAATGCAGTGAGTGAACATAGCAAGAATGTCCAGGGGCAACGTCAGAGCACTCAGGTGCTGTGGTGTTTTACAGGTTCTGGTTGGCAGTGGAGGACCTGAAGAGAAGACCTATCCGAGAGGTCCCCTCGAGAGTGCAGGAAATATGGCAAGAATTTCTGGCTCCTGGGGCCCCCAGTGCCATTAACTTGGATTCTAAGAGTTATGACAAGACCACACAGAATGTGAAGGAACCAGGACGATACACATTTGAAGATGCTCAGGTCAGTACATGATCTAAGCTCTCAGAGCCGCCACAAGGCCAACCGTACTCTGAAGTGTTTAAAATTCATGTAACAGGACATAAAATAAGTTTCACTGACTGAGGAGAAAACAAAGACATTTCAAAGTAAGTCATCTTTTAAGACCCTAGGAATTTTTTAAAATATAAATTTAGTGTTTGTGTGTGAGAAATCAGATGGGCCATTCAGGTTACTCTCACATCGTACAACTAACTGATGTTTCATTAGACTTGGAAGACAGAGGAATATGTAAGTTTACCTAAACTGCCAGAGCAGAAACTGCCAGAGTTAGATTGCGTTTGAGTTAAATGAATGTGTTCTTCTCTTGGCTTGACTTCTTTGTCCATCAGCATCCATCAGACAAGAGAGGGTAGGGTGTAGCTCATCTGTAGATTGAGTATCTGGAAGGCATGAGGCATGCTCTCAGCCCAAAGGGTAAGGAAGAGGGAGAAAAAAAAATCTACGGACATTTTAGGAACAGATGACAAACATGACACATACAAGAAAAATAAAAGGGAGAGGGGTTGGAGGTTTGCCACTTACACTAACCCAACAACTAATTTCATGCATGAGACCTGAGTCAAAGTAGGCATGGAAGATGAATTATCATAGAATTGTTCCCAAGAGCAATTCTCCCAGAAGATGTAGAGCCAATGTTACACTTTGGGCTTGGAGTCATTTTTCAAGAAAGCAGACTTATTTCTAGTCTCAAATGTTTCACATAAACTGTCACATTGATTTGAAGTTATTTCAAATGTCCCCTTGATGAAATTCCATTTTGAAAATAACCACATATGTTTTTTGTTTTACTTCCTCCTCAGTAGCTCCTAGCCCAATGTAAACATTGCTCTGGGAAAGAAATAATGGACTGAAAGATCCAAAATGTCCTGTACACATAGATGCTCTTACCAGAATCACGGCTGCTATATTAAGCTACTTCCGCATTTGTTCTCCAGCCACCTGAGCGTTCTCATTGTAGGGTTTCATTCCTCCATTAATCTGGTAGAGGAGCCCCTCACACATTGTCTCTTTTCAGGAGCATATTTACAAGCTGATGAAGAGTGACTCATACCCCCGCTTTATAAGATCTAGTGCCTACCAGGAACTTCTACAGGCAAAGAGAAAGGTACTGGTTGTTTGTGACCTCTGTTGACCTCAGTTCCTAGTTGTAATTAACCAGACTAAATACGTCTGCTGGGCCAGGGTTTCAGTCAAATGGTAAGTATGCATTCTCTGAGACCTTTTCCCAAACCCATCCTTCTCCAGGGGCCATTTAAGTTGGCTTTATTTCTGTTTACGTTTTGCTCTGTGTATTATTTTTCATTTGTTTTTCCAGTTGTTCATGTTTTACAAAGGCTATTAGATGCTGTTCTCATGTTTAATGTTAATCCTGAGCATTTTTAGTAAAAGGAAATGAAAAACTCTAGTATAAAAGAATAGGGTGCTAATACTTGAAGCCGATTTTGTTTACTTACAAACCTAGCATTTATGTTTATAGCAAAACATAAAATTACTTTTTTCAAGGATTACCAATGAGGTGTAATCATATTGGCAAATAAATATTTTCATTTGACTTATATCCAATTTACTTAGTATCTTGATGACATATTTCAAACAAAGATGGTAGGTGAGCACATTTGGGAAGAGTTGCAGTAGACTTCACTAATGAATTAATCTTATAATCAGTCTCACTGTCCATAAATCTCTTATATGACCAGTGTAACAGTAAATAGAAAATCTGTAGAGAAAAATCAACATCATTCATTGTTTTTTAATGTTAACACAACATATATTCTTAAGTTTCTGAGATTAAGCTACAGTTCTATCATCATTAGAGTGATGATTATTTTTTTCATAGACCATTGCCTTTATAAATCAAAATAGTTCTAAGTGGCACTATTGCTCACTGTGACAGCCAAATGTCAAGTGCTCACTCATCAAAGCTACAGGATTTCATAAGAGATCAAGTGAGATTTCATAAGAGATCAAGTGAGATTTCCATCCTTTGAGCAAGATCTATCCTGTAGCCAATTCATTACCTGATATAATTCATTATCAAATCAATTATATCAACAGAAATCCAGCCTTCTGAAAATAATAGGAATCAAGTCTAAAGAAGCCCTTCTAGATTTGCAGCTGTTTAGGCTTTGCAAGTGCCAGCATAAAAGCTTGTCACATCTACCACATTTCTGCTTAACTTGATTTTGCTTTAAATTACACCGTTTTGTTTGCTCAAGTGTATGGGCTTTTTTTTTTTTTAATGAAAAAAATCACTCATAGACAAACAACTTGGATTCAGTGGAAATCCCTTTGCCATGTGGGCCTGGGTTTCCTATGTGTGCTTACCATCCTGTCTTTTTCTGTTCCATTTTTCTTGCCTTTTTTTTTTAATTCCCTTTGTTTCCCTTCACCCTCCTCCCTTCACTTCTCCCATACGTTTAAGTCTGGAAACTCAATGGATCGCAGAACATCTCTTGAGAAATTTGCACAGAATGTGGTAAGTTTTACTTTTTTGAGGAATTACAAGTTGTTATCTTCAATGAAAATTTCCCCATTTTAGTCCCATTGCCCACCCTGTATTCTTTGACACCAAACGTATTGTCTCTATTGAAACCCATAATCTTGCTGCCTACTTATCTTTCTCCCCAACCCTTTAGAGAGTAGAAATACAGCTGCCATGCAGGAACAACCGCATGAGCTGAACTAAGGTTTGGAAAGAAGTGCATAACATGGTGTAGACAATGAAGGAATACGTTCCTCTTTGTGTCTGTGTTCCATGTATCCTTTTCCTTATTAACAATAGCTGCATGCAATTTTTGCTCTTACCTCAACTCTTCGTTATGTTGAAAAGATTAAGACAATGAAAGTTCTGTGCTTTCAGCCTTTGAAAGGAGAAAATGAACAAATGAGCATTTCAAAGCCAAGTGATTATGGTAGGAGCTCAGCTCCCTACCTTTAAAAGGACCCACTGGCTTTTATTCTCTATTTTCTTCAAAGGTGTTGGAAATTGTCACATTAATCTAAGAAACCAGTAACTTTCCTTCCAGAATGTTTGTAGCCTCTCGCCATGTGTTTTGGTGATATATATTTGTTTGTTGGGTTCTCTTGTTATTTTTTATTTTATTTATTTTTGATTTTCTTTTTGTACTGTGCCAGTACCTTTGGAACTTTCTGACCTTGTGTAAGCTCAAACTAAAGACTTCAACACATTTATTTTTATAGGGCAGAAACCTCCCTATTTTCCCATGCCATAAAAACTGTACACCAACACTGAGGGCCAGCACTAACCTGTTATGAAAAGAGGTAGAAGAATCTTGGTTTCTACTCAAGTTTGTCTGCATCATCTGTGGAGTCGTGTGGTTAGCTCCATGCTGCTCTTTGTGTGTGTATGTGGGTGTGCTGTGGCTTTTGTTGTGATGGTCAACTTAAGTGGAGTTATGTGTGCTGAGATATAAGCAACCTGAGGTCAACAAACTTAATGTTTGTTTTCAGTTTCCTTCAAAGGTTCACCACGCAGTGGGAAATACCAGTCCACTTTACAGCTGCTGTGGGCTGCACAGAGTATGTGAAAGACTTTAAACAGCTATGTAGACTTTGAACGGTCAATGTGATTGCATCAATTAAAAGGGTAGAGAATAAAAGATTCCGATAATTTAATCACACTAAATTTCACAAACTTTTGGCTAGTTCTGTTGGGATCTCTGTCCTTGAATGTAGAGTTAACTTCTTAAAATATCGCATAAGTCACAATGGAGAAAGACAATGTCAAAATATCTCTCTAAGATTTTTATTAGGAAAAGAAGCCACAATATATCATACGGTACTCTGTGTACTGCTAAAGAACTATTTCAAATTAATCCTTCTCTACTATAGTGTGGAAATCATATTGTTTTTTTAAAGTCACAGTGGAAATTTCCGTTCAAATTTAAAATAGTAATGTGACTTGGAGTAGGCAGAAGGGAGACGTAAAACATTTTCTCTCCAGCTCCAATCCATAGCTGACCCACTTCTACTCTGCTGAAATAGTATTACATGGTCCACACAGAGCACCTTAAAAAAAATCAATAAAGAACAAAGGGAAGCTGGCCTTGATCCATTTGCTCCCTCTTCAACCAAAAAATCGTACAGTTACTAGCTAAGATGCAAACACAGTACTTCATCCCAGGAATCTGTGGAAGGAAAGAGTTTGGCTCAAAGGTGCCTACTGGTTAAACAAGATGTCAGTATGAAAGGAGAAAGATGAATTCCTTCTTCTTGGTGCTAGGAAAGAGATGGGATTCTGTGTAGTTAGAGGACTCTGTGAAGGAATAACATTAACTGTTATAAGACTTCAGTAGTCAAGAAGTGCCAAACCCTCTATAAAATGGAAGGAGAGGGGGGCCAGAAAGGCTGAAGACAAAAGTTAAACTCTCTTTCTCTCTGTCTCTCTCTCTCTCTGTGTGTGTCTCTCTCTGTCTCTGTCTCTCTCTCTCTCACACACACACACACATCATACACACACATACACTCAAACCATACTAATTACTTTTAAATATCCCTCAGATAGTATTAATCACCTTCCATTGGAGAAAATAAAATATGGAATTTCTATTGAAGATTCTGTTTTGGGGTTACTGTGAAGAAATCATTAAGGAAATATGAAAAGCTCCCCGAATGTACAGAGCGAGCTCAGGTTCAGCAGCTACACTGAAAATCATAAGTGTTGACATAATAAGTTTTACAAGAGACCATTATAGGATTGATGAAACAATTTTCAATACAAATAAAAGGATAAGAGATGTGATTTTTAAGATAAAGACAGTAGGAGAAAGGTAGAGTTTTGCATACGCATTTAAATGAGTTCCTAGGTGCAGGGGGCTACATGGTGGATAGTATCAAAGGCAGAAATGGAGCAGAGAAGTCACACATCAACAGAGCTCACTGTGAACTTGTGGGAAACGAGATGACAGTGCCCATTATTGAATACCTGCCATGCAACAGGTTTTGCACTGGGCACATTATGTTCTATAAACTTATCTAACCCTGCAAAGTGGGAGTTATTGTGCATATTTATTCACCTATCTTATAGGTGAAAAAAAATAATGGGGAAGTGCATCTTCAAGGAATATAATTTTCCCAAAATTATAGCTAGCTGTGACCAAAACCTTAATTTCTGTCTGCCACCCTGTCGCAGCCTTCTTTCCAACTCAGGTCCAGTATTGGTCAATGCTGATCTTAGGGCATTTATCTTCATTTAGTTTAGTGTTTCCTTATGGCACATTTACAACCTGTATGATAAGAACAGTATCACTCTGTTTTTTTTCTCAGCCCAGAATCAATGTTTTTGTAGCCAGCATTTTCCTAAAACTAAGGGAGCATCACTATTGTCTGAGCTACCTTTGAGCCCCACCAGCACACTAGAGGAACACCCTTACAGCAGCAGCTAGTCTTGCATTGTAGCTTCAGCATTCCAAGGGTATCTCTTTCCCCTCATATGGTTTTGTCTATATGCTCAATAATCCCAGGGTACCTCTGGAGAGATGTTATCTTACTTTCCCCGTAAGGCCTCTTCCTGATATCACTCACTCATTGCTGAGCCTTGGAGCTAAGTTTGGAAGCAGAATTTGCTTACTTTAAACCTATTGTTCTTAATAGACCACTCTGTTCTTTCCACTAATTCCCCTAATAGGTGAAGGAGTATCACTCGCATTTACACATTGCCTTCACAATGGATTGTTGTCTCAAGGGAAAGGAAATAAAGAACCTAATTTCTTGTGGCATGCTCTTTGTTTCTGTAGTTTTCTTACCATTAGAGAAATCCCTTCGCCTTCATCTCTCAAAGGTCGGTGTGTCCATGCCTGCCCTCCAGTGTCATTCATACTAAGTTGGCTTTACTCTCCTCTCCTGTGTTTTACTGAGTGTAAAGTTGTTACCTTCCCTGACCATCACCGTTTCTTCATCTGTTAAGCTGCCATTAATGCCTGTTTACAACAGAAGCCTCTGAGAAGAACAGAGAGGACATAAGGTGAAAAGCGTACATGAGGGTTGATCAGCAAGGCCATCTGTCAAGGTTCATAAGTCAAGTACCCATGACTCATCTCCCTGTTGCTTGTGTGAAGATGAAATTGGATCAACTTGGCTTTGAGTTAGAAAAGTAGGGAGTTAGAAACGACTACAATGGAATGCTAGTGATGAGTTCCCAGGAACTCACAAAGCAAACCTCCTTTTGGAAATAGTTTTGTTCCATTCCAATGAACAAACATTCATTCCAATGAAGGTGGTCATCTTTAGAGTCTTTTAAAGAATCAGTAGAAAAGCTGCAAAGGTCTTCTGAGTCACACTGTGCCCTCTGCTCTGGCCTACTTATTATAAATTGAAGCACCAAGCTTTGTCATTGCCTTCTGGAGACTCTAATGCATTGTTAGGAGCAGTGATGGATTTTTATTTGGGGTTGTGATGTTAGGGAACCAACCCTGAGCCTCACACATACTGGCTAATGCTATACCAGCCCAGTTTCCACTTTATGAGACAGCTTTCACAGGGGGCTAGATTGACTGGGCTCTGCATTAACAGTATAGCTCAGTAGTCTAAATGTGACAGGATAAAATATAAGTATAAAGCATTAAACAATGACAAAGACTTAAAACTTAGTTATTCTTGAATATTCTTTTTAGTAAAGTGAGTACATTTGTTTTCTTTGTTAGGTTTTGAAAGAGGATTTCCCTCCATAGGTCAGGTTTGTCCTGAACTCTATACTCTCCTGCCTTTACCTCCTGAGTGACAGGACCTCAGGGGTTCACCACTACACTCAGTTGTGAATGAACTTCTCTATCTAGCTTTATGCAGAATCTGTGTTAGTGGTAAAATGTTCTTCAGCCTTGGACGTTGTCGTGCTTATTCACTTCAGCACAAAATCTCATTCTGTGTCTTGCCTTATGTGTTTTAGAAATCTTTTTAACTGCTAGACGACCTCAGCTTCTCCATCTATAAACCTTACTACCCTCAATCAGTTCTTTCCTTATTTGTTTTTCCTATTAAAGATCAAAATATGATAAATATCCTTCAAGTTAAATGTGGATTTTCTTCTCTTAATATAGCCATTTAAATTTTAACTTATTATTTAATTGTAATATAGCTGTATAAGGAAACATTCTTTCTCACTTGCTCAATCTCATGTCTCAGTCTCATATTTTTCCTAACACAAGATCGAACATCAGTTATATTCTGGGTGGTAGGAATAGACTTCATGTTTACCTGTTTCCCAAAGCCACTTGTGCTATAGTTTAATGACAGAAGACCACCCCTGCCAACTGGTTCCCCAGTTGCTGGTAACTATACAGGCGCTTTCTGCTGGCCTTGCCTTGTTTTCTAAGGCACCAGCCTTTGAACAAATGACTTTTAACTTGCTCTTATTAAGTGTAAAAATTATTTTGTATAATCTTCCCCGAGTGTAAACATTTGGGGAACACGGTTCTGTTATGCTGGAGAGTGAGGTCCTGAGTAGTGTTGTGAACTCTGTGTGTACACTTCCCGTTCCTGCCCATCCCTGACTGCCTTCTATTTAGGATGGAGCACTCCTGGTTGAGACTTGGCTGTTTGAGCTTCTCATCACCATAGAGCAGCTGAGCTGTGGGAAGTTCTCTGAAGTGCCAAGAAAGAAATAGTCTTTCCATTATAAATAACAGACAGGAAAGCTGACTTGGGAATCTAGCATCCTCATCTCTGTCACTCTCATACTGCTGCTGTATGAACCATTATACTAGTCTCTCGAACATTTACCAACATGTATTGAGTCTCTGGGTTATGTGCTACCCCGCATGCTTTTTAAAATAGAATACCTTGGAGATATAGCTTGGTAATCAGGGTTTTGCTTGGCATATGTGAGGTTCTGAGCTCCACACTCAGCACCACAGAAACACTTCTTAAATTATAGATTAGCTTACTTATCCTTGGTGTCCTCTGTTATGGTATCATTTTCTACTACAGTGAAACAGGGAGAAAACAGAGAGCATTCAAAGGTTCTCTTATAGAGTATAATTCTAGCAAGAAAGTCTCCAGGAAACCTGTCAAATCCTTGATTTACATGAACATCCATCCTAATGAGGCAAACACCCATGGCAGCTTAGAAGCAGATTAGAAACAGAGAGAGAAGAGCTTTGCATTTCATGTCTGTGCCCCTGTGAATTTTTACCACTAGGAAGGTTTTGTGGCCCTTTGTTTCTACTAAAGGGCTATGGCTTTATTTGCTCAGGATAACAGGTACATAACATGGAAAAACTGTTAGAAATTGCTATGACACCTTTGGTGAAGAACACTTATGAGCTGGCCATTGGGCCTCTCCAGCAAAAGGAAAGCAAAGTTGATCAAGAATGAATCTACGTCTCCTCTCTCTTCCTTTATGGATCTTAAGCTTCTCTCTTTCATCATTTTGTTGGCAGATACAGCTATCCATCTTGTTTTAGTGAAACTGGTTGTGGCAATAACTTGCCTGAGAAGATAATTCCAGTTTCCCTGCAGCATGGTATAAATCCATGGGTGAAATGTTTTTGGACCATGTAGCCTAATTTAGTGTGGACAGGGTAACTTTATTCTCCCCTGACAGCACCATTAGTTCTGAAATTGTCACTCGAGTTGTACAAGCAGTGAATGGTATGTTGCTACTGAGTACCCACTGCAACCCCAGAGGCTCCCAGGGAGGGCAGGTTTGAGGACTGAGCTATGTTCATGTTGTTGCCACATGTGCCCGACACAGAATGTGAACCGGAATTTCCTAAGTTCTGTTCTACTGAGTGTAAAGCCCTGATTTTGTGCTGCTGGCTGGGAGACATCAGGGAAGATCATCAGAGAGGTTTCTAAGATAAATCTACAGCTCAGTGGTAGCCTGCATTCAGCCACCGCTGGGTTCTTTCCTCTGATAAATAAATCGTAGTTATTGAGTCCCTACACTGGGTAGATACTGTATTTTTTCTGATTGGGAATCCATAGGTAATAAGACATAAAATATGCTTTAAGCATATTCATAATTGTAAGAAGACAGAGGTGACTCAAATTACTATCTTGGGATGCAGCTACCACGCACATCTAAATTGATTCTCTCTTCCTATGGAAGCTGACTGTCCAGTGAGTAGAACAAGACTCCCAACAGCTTCCTCAGTGTGAGTCACGGTGTCTTTTCTGGTAGCTCAAAGGAAACAGAGAAAGGAAGGATTAAAGCCCAAGTAGAGACCCACAAGATCAAAATTAGACAAAGGCGTGAGGACTCAACAGACTCTGGCCAGGACAAGTAAGGATGTTTCCAGTGAGAGCAGCAGAGTATAGAAGACAATCAAGGAACCAGACTGTGTTTTGGATTTGCCCACACACACCTCTTGAGCTGCAGATGGTTGCAGTGGGGAACCTCAGAGATGCTGCAGAGAGGATGGTCCTACGACAGGAGCAGTGGCTACTGGTCTAAGACACACATTAGTTGCTCAAGACTGAAACATGGCTGCTTATGTAAAAGTGGCATAAGAGGAACAAGATTTGGAATACCAACAAATTTACTGCAATGTATTAAGGCCACATTTACTGGAAAGTGAGATTAAACTTTGAACTGCCTGAGGTAGGATTCACAATTGTGATAAAGCAGCCAACATAATTTTTCTTTGTCACTGTTTTTATTTGAAGATTGTTGAGCTTCCATTATGACACCAGTATGCTTGGGTCTCAGATCACCTCATATCCATGGATTAAACTGTCACTGAAGGAAAAAAAAAAAAAAGACCTAGGATTGCTTGCACGCAACAGTCTTAACATCACAGCACCTGGCAGCATTCTTTGTAGATAGTTAACTCAGCCTCAGTCTAAATTACCTCATTAAGTCTAAATTACCTCTAAATGTCATGCAGCAAGAATTTTAAAAAGTTGTATCAGTGTTCTAAGGACAATGGTGTGCATAGTCTCTTTTAAGTGTTTTCCCCTTGTTGCTGGGGAAAGTGTGAATGGGACTTAAGTAGATAAAGATAGGGTTCAATGAGACATCAGATTTAATTGCCATTAGCAATAGAGTCAGATTTCAATTACATCTCCTTGTGAGACCCTGTACTTGACAGTTCTATCTCTTGACCAAGCCATCTATTTCTCACTTTCTTTCATCTATTCTAAAACCACATATGGGGTCATATATGTTCCCTGACACTGCCCTGTAAAACATTTTTCAGAAAAACATGAAAGTCCCTTTGATGCTGATGGAGCACTGCAGGGGTAATTTTTTTACTTTTTATAATCTGTGCTTGTTCCTGGATAGAGACCATTTAAAATAGTAAAACAAGAGCCTCCTTGTAGCCGCTGCAGGCCTTTTTGGAATTAGAAGTATTCTGCGTGTATCTGTAGACATCTCACCATGGCTTCCATAGCCCTAGCAGACCACACAGCAAGCCTGCATTGGGCAAGTTCTACTGAGTGCATACAGCATTACAGTCTCCCTGCTGCTGTATTCTTGTTTGCCTTGTCTGTATTCTTGTTGCTTAGTCTCTTGTTCAGAGACTAAGAGAGACATGAACAAATATTAGACAGCCCCACAGTCATTCATTATTCTTGTGATTGCAACCAGTGTGAGGCCAACAATACAGCAGACTGTGACAACTACTGAATCTTTAAAGTTTAATCTAGAAGAAGAGAAGCAAAGTTCAGCTGTTGTTTGTTTTCTTTCTCCAAATCATACAGATGACTTTGGCTTGGAAGACCTTCTTATAATTTGATATAGTTCATGAACAACACCACACACACACACACACACACACACACACAAAATTTTACCATAGGCATTGCTCTACTACTACTACTACTCTAATAAGAGTGTTCACTTAAAATATACATGTTACTGTCTAACAATATATTACTAATACTAGAAATAAAACAAAATTCATTAGGAAATCTTCCTCTTTTCTACTTTTAAATTATAAATCTAAGAGGTATTTAGAGAAAGTACAGAAAAAGACGGCATTATGGGCATCTCAGAGCTGCAAAGGAATTTAGTACAATTTCTTCAACCAGGGCCAATCCCTAGAGTCTTCTTCCACAAACTCACTGTTTGTGCTGGCCTCTGAGGTCCTTGGAACATGGTAGGTTTAGGTGGCAGAGGCATCAAATTCATCCTTGTTTCCAGGAGCATCTACTCTTCTGAAGTTTCTAAGAATCACCTCTACTTCTTCTTTCCATTGATCAAAATTTCTCATGTATTACCTTTCTAAGTTGGATCCAACTTTTCACATCCCCAAGTTACTTATAGCCTAGAAAAATGCAGATTCTGTGAGCCCATTTTCCATAAACTGAATTGCAATCATTCTCTGTGTGTCCCTTTCTCTTCTGCCATGGTTGCAAGCATCTCCGGACAGTATAGCATAAGGGCTATCTCCTTAGGAGTGTTCACACTCGAGCTCCTCTTGACCAAATAACACTACTCACTTGAGCTACATCAGAGTCCCTGCAAGGCTTTTTATAGCAAGGCTTGATGGACAGTGCTTCTTCCCAAAATCTGGTTCATTTGTGTTCTACTGGGTTCCAAACCTCTTTTAACTGATACTTGTGATAATCATGTTCCTGGCATGAAAACCATGTTTCATGAGCCTCTGCCTTGTACAAGACAGCACTGCCCATTCTCTCCACCGATTGGTACCAAGCACAAAGACAACGTCACAGCTGATAAGCTGCTCTCTTATGTGTTCTCAATTCCACCACTCTCCATTGGAAATGTAGAGCATCAAGTTGGTTGTGTTTCTTTTTATTACTATTATGGATTCCTTACATTTATATAATTTATTAACATATAGATGAAGTATGAAATATAGATATTAAAATCACATTTCTGTGAAAACTGAGCTTTTAAAGACCTGATAAGGTGAAGATACCTTAAAAGCTGTCATCAAATTAAACCTGAGTGTCTCTTGCACCAAGATAGGGTTCTTTCCTGCTTTCTACTTGTTTAGTATTTTGTCACCACCTTCACTGCTCATGTATGTTTGCTCCAGTCCATAAAAAGCTCTCCTAGATCATAGCCAAGCACAACACTTGATCTGTGACCCTGTAGGAGATAGATGCCACCTCCCTGATTTGTCTCCTGAATACATTCTAACTGGAGCCTGCATTCACATCCAGATCCCAATCCCCAACCATGACAAAGTAGCATATTTGATGCTTTAACTAAAACACTTTAAAACACTGCTTTTTTTTCCATACAAGCTGTAGTTATGTTTTCTACTCCTGTCTTTTGTTTCAAGACTTTGTTTGTTGTGTATTCATTTTAATGTAAATTTGAATTTTTTACTTTCTTCCCACAACATTCTACCCTGTTGTTAAATTTCATAGTTCATCTCTGTTCTTGCTCCCCATGTCTGGAGTATATATTGGTTAGTCTTTTGAAGGTGATGTTCATGGTTGCATCATGCATGCCTTCCTTCAGCATTCTATTAATGATTCATTCAGACTAAGAATGAGAATGCCCTAAAGTACTGGGAAGATGGCAGAAGCTGCCACTCTAGTGAACAGCACACCTTGGAGGTGGTTGTTTGTCTAGTTATGAACTGCATCTTTCTCTGTCTCATCCACAGAGATGCCATGAAAGGCTGCTCCACGCCGTACTTAGCCCAAGAGCCTTTGTTTAAAGCAAGCTCCTGTCCTCAAATCGGGTAAACCCTTTCTAACAACTGTCAATACGCACGTCCAGACAGATACACAGCTAATGTAGTTGGTATACAGGAAGTTCTTGGTAAATAATAGCCATAAGAGTAATCTGCCATTGGAAGAATTAGCAAAGGACTTGGACAGCTTTAATGATAAATGCAAGAAGTCAATACATACATGAAAAAACCAAGAGCCTGCTGTTATAGTCAAGTATGACCCAGAAAAACATAGCATATTGCTGCAAAGGGGCTGCTTTTCTTTCTAAATGATATCTAGTGCTAGAAAATGGATGTGAAATAGAGGCTGGATATGTATGTATATACATTGGTAAACCCAGCTATGCAGTTGGATAAGGCAAGAAGATTATAATTTCAAGGCCAGTCTAGACCAGTTAGTGAAATCCTGCCTCTAAATACAATAAATGAAGGCCATGCATGTAGAGTGCTCAGACAGCATGCCTCAGGCCATGGATTAGAAAAGTATAGGAGGGAGGAAGAAGAAGAACAAGGGGCAGAGGAAGGGATGGAAAAAAGAGAAAAAGGAAGGAAGCAAAGAAGGAAGAAAGGAAGGAAAAAGGAAAAGAGATTAAACTCTAGACAATTTCATACACTGTTCCTACAAGCATAAACTGTTATCCTTTTCAGGAATGAACCTGATAAAATATTCTAAAAGCTTCCAAATTCTTGTACTTTAAATCAATAAGTCAATTTAAAGTAACTTTGTCCTTAGAAAATCCAGATGTTCTGACACACACAAAAGCATTCATTAAATCATATAATTTCTAAATATAGGACATACTCTGAATGTCCAGAGCATTGAGACTTTCTTAATCCATTAGAGCCTATCTACTGCAATCCTATACACTTAGTAAAAATCAGATTTAGAACAGTAGCTTTCATGTTTTTAATATCACATTTGATTAATATATTTTACATGTGTACTACATATAAACATGCATACACGCATACTATATGTGTGCATGTTTACATTTTATGGATTATAGCATTTTATAAGCAGTAATTTCCTCTATTGAGTATTATCCTTTGTGATATTTTCTGATCTGTTATTATATTTAATTTTTTCCCTAAGTATAGTTGCATCTACCTAAATAGATTTTTGTCACATATATCTAGAAAAATAGTTATTTATCAGAAACACATGTAACATGGCAATTGATGAAAATACAATCATTTAAATGGATCAGCCTCACATAAGTCAGTATCTACAGTACAATTTATTTGGTTTTTTAAAAAGCATTAAAATGTAGTTTTGAATGAAAGTGTTGAAAGGTTTATAGTTAATAAAAGAGAAAGGTTTATAGTTTATTCATAATTATCATTTAATTTACATTGTTTTTTATTTTGATCCATCTGTATCTTTATCTAATGATGTCTATTGCATTCTTTATAGTTTTAAGTAAGAAAATGGAATTATTTGGCTTATGATCTTTCTTAACCCATAGAGAGATCTAGGCACAGGTGTTTCTTTAATTATTCAGATCTATATCTTCCTAAAAGAGTCAATATTTGAAAGAATCCTCTTCCTTCTTTCCTTTTATAGGAAAAAGACTTTTTGCAACCTCCTTTATCGAATTATAGGAAATTTTAGTCATTCATAGTTTTACTAGAATTATCTAACATGCTTTAATATGAATTTATTTGCAAATTTACTTAGAAGAATTGGTTTTTAGTAAAGTGGGGACATGCAGTCTTGATTCAGTTTCTTCTTAACCATCTTCTGAGTTGGAAAGCTCAGATTCTGTTAGTGGAGTGGTTCACACACAGGATAAGATCAGTGTTCCTCCATCATTCAGCCCTTGCCCCTCACCATCACCTATCAAGCCTCTCCTACCTCAAAATAAAAGTAACTTAATTCCAGGACATGGAAATCTTTCTACCTTCACTTGTAAACATTTATTCTTGAAATAGTATTTCCAGTGAGGGGGTTCAGCTCATGAAAGAAATTTTTGGGGACTTCTATAAGCCTGATGATTTTTAACAGCTATCAACAGGGTGGGTGACTTATCAAATGGTATTCAGAGGCATATAAGTACAGGAATGCAGATTCATGGGCAGGAAAAACTGAGAGAAAAGAATGACAAAATTCAGGGGGCAGAGGTGTGGACAGAAAGCTTACCCCTGAAGGCTGAGTAAGGGGCACATTTTGTGCAGAGAGGGGGTCTTGACTGAGAGAGCAGCTGGTGTCACGCCAGCTGTGGAACCATGTATGGAGCAACAGTAAGCAGACTAGAGGGACAGAGAAGCCATATGATGAACGATTTTGAAATCTAGGCAGAGTGAGACCAGAACATTTTTCAATATGAGAGTTAAAGAGATTCTATCTGTAGCTCATCTTCTTATATGAGTTTGCTCACATGGCCAGTTCTGCTGATTTTATGCCTAGAGACTAGACATTTGGCAGGTCATAGAAAGCAGTGGGCAGGTAATATTATCACCAGGGCATTGTTTTGTAATATGCTTGTAAGTCTCCAGAAACATGTAGAAGTGACACAAGTATTTCCAGGACACCAGCAAATAGAAACTGTCATGAAATAGCAAGAATTGTGAGGCTGAGTTAAATAGGAAGGTGAAAATGGAGATAGTCTTGTACTCTTAATGCTAAGGTCAGAGGTCATCTTGTGCAACTCCACCCACTTATCTCTCTTCAGTCTACTTGCTGGGCAGTTTACCTCTGTGACAACCATAAAACTTACAGAGTCAACTGCTCAGGCAAATGTAGCTTCTTGTGCTTGCTAGGTCTGCAGAAGAGCAAAGTGGACAGCAGTTCCTGTGTCCCATTGTTTCCAACTCCATGCTATGGCTAAGGGCCTGGCCTTCCTGTCCACTCTCACAGACTTCACACTTCTGTCTCATCTCTCTGCTTTAAGATCAAGAATAACGTTTTTGAATGAGTTAAAATTTATACCTATGAGTAAATAGTTCAGTTGGGAAAGCCATAAAAGTCACACCAACTGGGCTCAGGGACACAGGTCTGTAATCATAGCAACTTGGAAACTGAGGCAGCAAGTCACAAAGTCAAGGTCTTCCTAGGCTCAGGAAGGAGTTCAAGGCCAGTCTGGGCAACTTGGTGAGACTGTATCTCAAAATAAAAAAAAACAAATAAGAGTGCTGGGGCTACATCTTTGTAGTAGAGTGCTAAGGCATGTGTGTGCCCAGGGTTCAGAACCTAGATAAGTGCTTTATAAGTTGTTGTTCAGGGGTTCTGGATTACAGTGAACATGCTTGGACAACTGTAGGATAGGAAGGGCATGGCCTGATGAGGGTGAAACTCTATAGTGACTCTTGTTAAGGTGATGTTTTCACCTCTGTTTCAGGCTTGATTTGTTCTAGAACTGATCACATACTCATTTTTTCTCTAAGATACTCTTCATCAACTGCATATTACAAAGGCTTGCAATATTTTGAGTTTCAGGTTTTGTCTGTCTATGGTTGTCTTTCCCATAGATTCGTTTCTGCTATAGTTTCTCTCCCTGAGCCTGACAGGAGGGTTGACATATGTCATTTGACATTCATGTAGTCCAGATGCTAAGTTGGTTTTTCTTCATATGGAATTATCAAATTATTGTAAGAAGCAATCTTGGAGGTGAATACTATTGGCAAGATTTTCTTTAGTTCTTTTAACTGCTAGGGCTGAGAGTTTGTGATTTAGCTATGAATGTCTTTTTAGTCCTGCAATTTACTTACCCAAAGATAATAGTCAGGGACTGATTCCGCTGGCTTCTGAAGCACTGCCTGGAAATGGCTGTTGGAAATGGCTCACATGCAATTTAAAAAATGAACGTGCTCCAGGGAAGGGACAGTGTTGTTGGACCTTCAGTTCTTTCTAATAGGCTGAGCAGGAGAGAGTGGACTCCCACCAGCATGAGCACTAAAGTCAAGACTTGTGTATTTTCTTTTCCATAAAGAAGCAAGACAAGTGGCACACAGGCTCTAGATCTTTAAATCTCAGTGAGCCACCAGACAGGCTAGTTGCTTGCTGTCACTTCAGTCTGTTAAAATCTTTTCACTGTTAGTTGCATCCAGGATCCCTTTTAATTGTTGCAATACACAAAAGCAACACTAATTGCAAAGTTGATAAGGCCATACTATCCAAGGCCATATGCACACAGTTTCTCATTTCAGATCACTGTTTCCTTAGTATCTCAAATCCTCAGGTTGACTGTGACACTGTTTCCCTGTGGCCTCCTATGGAAGAAAGTTTTTAAGTTATTCCCTAGGACAGATATAGTCGGGTTGAACTTTTACAAGCTCTGACTTATTGATGTCTATAATACAGCAGATGCTAGCAGTCTTCATGATTTGCAGGGACTTAAAAACAGATAAAACTACAGAAAGAGAACCATGTTCCCTTTAAAATTAAATGTATAAAGAAAAAGTGACAAGGATTTCTGTCTAGATAAAATTCAATTGTGTCTGAGTTTAAAATGGCATCCCAATGCAGCTAGCTTATTCTTTTTTCTGGAATTTTAAACCAAATCATGTTAATCTATAGTTTTAAGAAAAATAATTCTATACTAGTCTAGCCTTCTATTCTTCTTCTCCCTCACCAATAACATTAGAAAGTGTAAACCCCTTTTCAAGATAAATTATTTCATCTCAGAATAAATAATACCCACACACATATGCTATTTCACTAACATAAGACTCCAATAGTAAGTACAGGAAAGAGTATCATCTTTAAGCATCAAAAAGGGCTTCTTAATCCTAACATAAGCTAAATACATCACTGTCTATGTTTTGCATGGAGAAAAAGTATAATCTACAGTTTTTGGTTTCTTACTGATTTTTCTGTCCTTTGCAGAGTCAGAATAGTGATTTTTTGGATCTGGGCTTCCTAAGAGATTAGATGTTGGTCCTTAAAACATGGTATTAGCAGCAGTTACAACAATAAGTTCATAGCCAAAATAAAGTGACTCTGTAAGATGTCCTAAATTAAAAAAAAAAAAAAACAAAAAAAAAAACTTTGCCTGCATCAGTGTTTCAAGCGAGATTGTAGAGCAGATGCTGCTGTTGCCTCCTTTTATGGACAAGGAAGCAGGTCCAGGGTTGGACTTGATGTTCTTTGTCCATTCAGGCTGCTATAACAAGATACCCTAAGCCAAGTGGCTAATGCAATACAAACATTGCTTACCATACTAGAGGCTGGACTCCGAGATCAAGATGTCAGTGATAGCTGGTGACGATCCGTTTCCTGGTTCACAAACGGCAGTCCCTTCTTGAGTCCTTACATGGAGGGCCAGATTCCCACTTGGATGTGTTCTGTAAAGTTACCATGTGTAGGCAGAGAGTGCTGAGCTAAGCACAGCCTGGAGTGAGATGGTTTCCTTAAACTTGGGAAGCTTCTGCTGCCAGCTGCTGAAAGGGCTAAGATGGGAGCCCTTTTCCAACCAAGAGAAAAGATCTTTCTTTTCAAGACTGCCATCTTGTCAAACAAAGACCAAACAAAGTATAAGGAAAGCTTATCAAAATGAATTAAGGGCTTGCTAATTTTTAATAGTTGTTATAGAATCATTAATCAATTCTTAAACATGTCGTTCATTCTTTGTGTAAAATATGGCAGCTTTGGTCTGAATTTTTGTGATACCCAGCCAAGAAAAAAAAAAAAAAACTCACATGTTAAATTCTGTAATCCCAAAGAGATAGGAGTAGCAGGTCAGACTTGGGGACATGCTTAGATCCTAAGGGAAGACATTTGATGAATTAGAGTTAGGGTCTTTATGAAAGAGGCCCCAAGGAAATTCTTCAGCTCTTCTCCCATGTGAGGACCAGAGAATATTCTCTGTCTTTTGTAGACCAGAAGTAAGGCCTTTCCAAAAACCCTATGTTTAGGCTGTCAGCCGCATGGAAAGGAATCCCACCTGTTCCTAAGCACTCAAGTATGGGTTCTCACTCCAGCAGCAGCCTGAGACAAGGGGCCTAAGTAATCTCTCACCTTGATCAAACTTGGCCACATTAGAGAGCAAGTCAAGGATAGAGCTGTAACACACATGATTCCCCAAATACTATCATCTCAAAACAATCATCCCTTCCAAAGGAAAAATAAATAAATTATTATTTTAATTATATAAATAATTATTTATATAAAAATAAATAATCAGGCCACTTGCTTTTATTTTAGAATCTAAGAAATAAAGAGAGAAATAAAGCAATTTACAATAAACTGTGTTCTCATAAAAAAGTTAACTTCCATATCACCATAGAATACTAGCAATTAATAGAAACAAGTTGGTGGATGAGATTTCAAAAAAAGAAAGGAATTAAGGAAAAAAATTCCACGTACTCACTCTAATAGTACATTAGTGAAGTATGTGGAATTAAAATACATGGAATGTCTATATGTAATTTTCCTGTTTTAGAAGAAACCAAGTTGTGGATGACAGAACGATGTTAACAGTTTGAAAGTGGAATGAAGAAACTTTTATCTCAAGACTCACAGTTGGCTTCTTTTTCTCCATTAAGTCTACATGGGAGGGATAGATTCAAGTTTGAGTTCCTACCAACCATACACTCAAAAGTGCATGTTATACAGTCCAATTGCACCCTGACACATTTCGATATTTGCAAATGTAGCTCCAACTCGACAGAATGCATTCACATTGTTGCCCCACAGAACACCTGGCTCAGACTCCTGTCAGGATGTATGTTTCTGGTTGGGAACCTGGGTGTTGGCTCATAGCTCAGCCTCCGTGGAACGTTTATTGACATGTTTATGATTTGCTAATGTGTGCTGTGACCCCATCAGTCTGTTTGCAGTGGGAAGGGGGGCTGGGAGGAGAGGGATGTTTGGGGAGGGAGAGTCATTTGTTTGATGTATTCATGCCAGGAGTGGGAGGGAGGGAGGAGGGGGTCATCATTATGTTTGAATCCAGGTTAACTTAAGGGGTTCAGTTTGGGGCCTGGATGGCAGAGCCTAGTGCAAGAACTCGTGTGTATTAACATGTGTGAGGTCTAGGGTTTGATTCCCAGGACCACACACCAAAAGATAAGGGTCCAGTTTGACCCTCACAGATGTAATTCTGCTGTAGTAGCTGGATTCTACGATGGTACTCCTTGTCAGTGACCGTGAATTATTTTCTTTCTGCATCTGATATTTTTTTTCCTCAGGGAAAAACTCTCACATCCAAGAGGTTAACAAGCCTTGTTCAGTCTTACTAAAAGGACCGTCTTTGTCACATGAGTGCTGAACGGAGCCATCACCCATACCTTGTAGCCCATCGCTGTTACCTGGAGCCAAGGACGTTAGACCAAGATGTTGCATGAACGAAGGACCGGAATTGTTCTTTTCTGTGTGCACATAAAGGCATCGCACTTGCCAAGGGACGCTGTCATCTCATTGCCTTCATCTTCATGTGTCGTCTGCTTCCCTCTCTCCTTGTGCTAAGCTGGATCTGTGTCCTTTTCTTTTTAACGAGTTCAAGTGAACGAAAACTTATTTTCCCCCCCTTCCTCTCCTTTTCTTGAAGCTTCTGCTAGATGCACAGTTCACTGAAAATTCAGTCAGTCACAAACTGGAAGAATTGTAAAAGAAAAAAAAAGTATAGATCACTAAGTACACACATGGCTTCACACTTATTAAATAATAAATTGGCACATCATTTATGTGTCATATCACCCTTGTATCCACAGTCTGAAGCAAGCACCCATTTTCATCTGTTCTCCGGACATTGTCTGTTCCTGTTTCTTGCATTTATTTTTATACCATATTTAAATGAGAAAACACCTTTTACTCCAGATGTATCAAAGTTGACCTCTTCTCTGTAAATTTGTGTATGTTTATATTGTTGTTTTATCTTTCATTAAAAGATGCAGAATCTCGTTGCTTTGGAACTTTTGTTGTTGGTGCTACCTGTAAAAGGAAGGGGAGAGAAAAAGTTCACAGCCTATGAGCTGAGGCATAAACTGCCCCATACCCCACCCCGGGTTAATCTCAGGTTTGGGTGGTATTGAGTCAGGAATACAACAGTGGAAGCATCTCCCAGGTGGGCTGACCTGGGACCAAGAAGAGAGTTTGTCTTCTATGGAAAAACAGCACCTATCATACTCCCACATTTTCAGACCTTTTTGAGGAGGGTTTTCTGGTTTCTGATGGAGTCTATCCCTGACCAAAACTAGAGAATAGTTTAGCTAGAATAGAGCTTGGGATCTATTTTCTTTAAAGCATACTTCTGATTGTACCCAAGGACAATGTTTCTTAGTTTTCCAGTGGTTACAGATTCCCTTTGAGAGCCAGATGTAATTGCCAGCAGCTAATGAAAACTTACTGTTTGCTACTGTCTTACCGGCTCTGTTAGCAAATTTTTCTCAATGTGACAAAATTTCTAACGTAAGTATTTTTGAGAAGAGGCGATTGTGAAGGCTTACAGTTTATCCTAGCAGGGAAGACAGGAATGGCAGCAGGGGTTGGAGATGGGTGGGACTGACCACAATTCTGTCCATTATCAGAAAGAAAAAAAAATACAGGAAGAAGAATAATGCTATAGATTGTCAGGTCTCACCCCTCCCTGAATCCCTGGTGTTTCAATTGCTCTTTCAAGACTCCACATCTTATTGGTTCTACAACATTTCAAAACAGCACCATTAGCTGGGCACCAAGTGTTCAAAGAGATGATTCTGTGAGAGATAACTCATGTTCAAATCGAAGAAAAGAAAGGTCCAGCAATGTGTTTGACATCACATAATGGTAAACTGGAGTTAAAGGGGAGGAATCTCATGCCCTGCTTGGTTCTTGGCTGGATGTTACATATTAACAAGAATAAAACCATGTGTTTCCTTAATCTGTTTTATGTGATGGGTAATTTCAAATGAAACCACGCACTTAATAAATGGCTCTCCCCGGAGTGTTCTCTCTGTTGGTTTGACAGAAGATGCAGGGCTGTGAAAAAGATTGATAGGACCGGGAACATGAGTTCAACAAGTCAATTGGGAAACCAGCATGTCCTGGGTGATTTGATTCCTCTCACCGTCCTCTCATCTTCAGAGCTATGGATGTTTGTCTCCTTTGTGTAGGGAGGCCATGACTCACATGATGATCTTATGATCCGGATTCTTAGAAACGTCAGAGTGTCCTCCCGACATTTGACATTTCTTAAATGCTTTCATCTTAAAATACCATGTCAGGCTCAGAAGATGGCTCTGTAGTCGATGCCTAATACTCTGAGTCCAAGTGCCAGTCCCCATATGATGGAGAGAACAGCTTCCCACATGTTGTTGTCTGACCTCCATACACATGCCATACTCCACACCTCCAAGACATAAAATAAAAAGTGTAAGAATACTTTTAAAAATATTAAACATGGGCTGGAGAGATAGTTCACTGGTTATGGGCCCTTGTTGCTTTTCCAGAGGACCTGGGTTCAATTCCCAGTACCTCCATGCCACTTCACAACCATCCATAGCTCCAGCTCCAGGAGTACTGATGCCCTCTTCTGACCTCTGAGGGCACCATGCCCACACATGGTACATAAACTCACATTCAGGCAAAACACTCACAAATAAAATACAACAAATTAATTTAAAAGAGATTCAACATGCAGGAGGTGGTGTTTTGATGAAATGTTACATGTTGTGGCCAGCATATAAACCCAGGGAGCCTGACTTTAAGACTCACTACACAACACCTGGACAAAACTCTTCCGAAAAGACATGGGGAAATTCACATTGCACAGTAGAAACATTTTTGTTGACGGTCAGGACAGTCTTGTTCCAATCTCTGGAGCTCTCCCCGATCCCAGGTAAGAAACTTGATAAGTTTCAAGAATTAGATGGTGCTAGACTCGGCTGTCTTTTTGATTTTTATTTAGGCGAAGGAATAGCATACTCCAGCTACTAAAAATATACCAAGCTAGTAATGCCCTCTAATTACGTAGGTAAATTTAACTATGAAAGAAGTTTGTCAACATTTGAAACAAATCAGTGGTAGATTCTGCTAGCTGATTAATATTGTCATGAAATGAGAAGGATTTGGTATAAGAAATGTGCATATTGGCTATAATATAAAGTATAAATAGTTGAAGAAATATTTCATTCTATACTTACTTGGTTTTTTTTAAAGCATAGAATTCAAATTAAATTAAGAGGCTCTCTTTAAAATATTATTGTCTAGCAAAGTTTTGGATAGCCCACATGGAAACTAAGATGGAACCATACCCAATAAAGTTGGTATTGGAAAAAGACAGCATGTTAAAGATGTGCTTCCACAGACAGAATGCATTATCTCCATGGTGATCATTCATGCCCTGTTGGTGCTCACAGGCCCAGTGTTATCTGTGTTTCTGAATAATGGGTTGGTGTAGAAAAGGCAGGCAAATACTGGCAAAAGGCATCAGAGAATTGGGAGGGTGTTCCTGGTACTAGTGACAAAAATTACACCAGGGGCCAGAAGATGGATCAGCCAGGAAAGGAGCTTGGCCCACCTGGTAGCCTGAGTGTTGTCCCAAGAGACCATTAGGGCAATAGAAGAAAGGATCCCTAATAGTTCATAGTTGTCCTCTGCCCTTTCTCTGTACATGCTCTGTGGCACATGGGAGGGGTTCACAGAGAGAGAAAGAGAGAGAGAGAGAGAGAGAGAGAGAGAGAGAGAGAGAGAGAGAGAGAGAGAGAGAGAGAGAGAGAATATGAGAGAGACTATAAGAGAGAGAATATGAGAGAGAAAAAATGAGAGAGAGAGAGCATGAGAGGGTATACATTTTAGAAGTTTGAAAACATTTGAAGTCACTCAAGGTTGTCGGGGAATGAGTGAAGGCCTACACTGGCTTTCAGGAGACACACAGGGTAAAGCTTTTGGGTGGGGGCTGCCTCTTGTCCTTTTCCAATCACACCCCACCCCTACCCTCATCTCCAAGATCAGCTGAAACCATAATTCAGACAATAATGATTTCCTGAAGCTTTCATGAAATAAAATTGTGATTGATGTCTTTCTCCCTTTGTGGTGTCCTCCCAGAGCCTCACAGCTCACAGTTGTGCCCCACCCTCCAGTCTCCGTGACAAAGAGTTCCTGTAGTCACATTAGAAAAGCATTTTATCCTTGTTGGCCAATTCTTCCTTTGCAATGCTGCAGTAATATTTTCCACAGATCAGGGGGCTAGGGGAAAAGAGAAAAAATTCCACTTACTCTGAATAACCGAAACGCTGCTTGCAAGCTTACCTAAGTTATCTGCTGGCAGGAGCCAGGATGAGAAATGAAGGCAGATGCTTCCCCAGCCGTATGACAAATGTCACTTGATCTTACCTCTTGAGACCCTGAATCCCCTGCTTATAGCTGGATGCTCACTTAATTCCTGATAAGTTAGAAATAATTTTGGGATTTACATGGGGGCAAGACTTGAGTACTATGAATTAACTCCATTCATTTTAGTGCAAGTATCAGCTGTGTCTATATGCAAGTACATATTTGAAAGAGCATACTGCATTTCTAGTACATTTGCTGTTGTTACCCCTGACTATACTTTTCGTATTTTAAGGATTCTCTCAGACATTTACAGGATACATCCAAAGGTATCAGTTTGCTTCCAAAGACTTTTAAGAAACAGTGTACATCAGTGTGTCAAGCATGGAAATGACTGAGAGGGAACTAAACTCATAGCTTGACCACAAGCATCTTGTACTATGCACTTGTAACTTTTTATTAAAAAAATGTATTCTTGCCAACTCATAACACACCAAAAATGTCTCACATGTAAAATATAATTAAAATAAATTTAAAACACAATGTGCATGTTCCCTTGGATATTTAGGGATGGTTCCTTGGGGCTGAAATGTAATTGTATTTGAAACTTCATTTCCAAATGGTCATTATTAGGTCATTAGACAAAAACTTAATGTCTTTCTTAGGTAATATAGCTTGAATCATCTCAGTCCTGTTTAGAAATCCAGTGGGTCAGAGTGTGTGTAATATCCTTTAAAGGATAATAACACCCTACTCTTACATGGGTTAAAAGGATTAAGATAATATATGTAAATCACCAGCATAGTGCTTGGGGCATAACTGTTAGGAAATAATGTGTGTCTTACACACTCCTCTCGCTTTCTCTAAGGAGACATCTTTATAAAAAGACACAGTAAGCATCCACACCCTCCCTCTTAGTCTTAGACTCTATTTGGCCAAAACCAACTAGAATCAGGACACCAGGGGCCTTGGGAAAGGGCTGGCATAGAGATAGCTGTGATAGAGGTTAGGAAACTCAATGTCAGTGAAGCCGTAGAACCAAAGGATGACCAAAAGGAAGGCCTCAGGTGAGTGAAGAAAACTGCATCCTAGAGGAGTACGTTCTAGAAGCCAGTGCTTGGATAAAAACTTTCCCAAAGACATGGGTGGCGTTACCCTGCATAGGCTAAACCCCAAGGCATTTTGTCAGTATCCACTATAACAGGAGATGGCAGTGAGTGTAAGAGGCATGGTGGGTACTGTCACCTTTTAGTTATATTGCAAAGGATCTTTTTGGCAGATGGATTCTTAGTTATACAGATAAATTAATTTGAAAACAGACACTGAAGGAAACTCAATGATGGTTTCTTGGAATTAGAGAGGGAAACGCAGGAGATGCAAGCAGACACTCTCAGCAGATGCTAGGAGGGAGATGGAGGAAGCAGAGAGAAAATTGGCCTTTCTGAGTTAGGAGGCCAGACAGCGGGAAGATTCATTGGGGAAGCTTGTAGCAGGCTGCCTCCAGGTAGAGTCCATCACACATTACTGTTAAGTAAGAGAGCACAAAAACAGCAGGATATTTTACTAAAGATTTCAGCAACTGTCAGAGGGAAGAAGGGCGATGGAAAGATACAAAGGAGAAAAAGGTAATGACTATAAATAGTACTAATAAGGGTTGGTTGGGTTTGGATTTCAGAAGATGGGGAAGCTTGATTCTTCTGCTGTTTAAGCTCATTCAGTCTCAACTGATACATCGTTGGAATAAGAGTATTATCACTTCTAAAAATAATTCAGGGCCCATGGGAGAAGAAGCCAAGACCACACACAAATATGTTTTAAAAATTAAAAGTAAAGTTCCTGAAAATGGGAGACTTTTATAAGGAAACTAATAAGGTTAGCTGAAGGATGTAAAAGAACAGTTAGCTGATGGTGAATGTGAATTTTCTAGACTGTACACAAATAGTTATTTGCTAATGAACATATCTATTAAATATATCAAAACCTCAATGAGTTATCTGTAAAGCTTTGCCATGTGACTTTCTGTTTGAGTGTCAGGATGTATGGCACAGATATTCAAGGATGTAGGAGACAAATCAACAAAATGGACACAATCAGGCCACTCAACCTCCCATGTGGCAAGATGCCTTCTAAGCATAAGTTTTAAAAAATGAGATAGCTATTTGCTTTATTTAAAAAAATGAAAGTATTACATTTTAAGTAAGTTAAAATTATGCAGGGGCACCTGGTGTCTCACCTCACCCCCCAAGAGCTCTGGGAAATTGGTGGCTGCTGGGAATGGAGTATTATTTCCCCAGTAGGATCCTAGTTCACTATCCTGTAGCTGTGATGAAACTCTGACCAAAAAATGATTTGCAGGTAGGAAGGAATTTATTCCAGTTTAGAGGTTCTAGTCCAACCCCAAGGGTGAGAGAGTTGTGACATAGCATCTGAGACCTATATGAGAGATTGTTCTGTGTGCTGTTTCTGCCTACCTGATGCTTTCAGCACGGGCTGGGTAAATTCAATGACCTAGAAGATCCTTTTGTTCTGAGTCTGGGAGAGTTTGCTCACCTGCTTCTACTGTTGAGCATGTCCTCAAGGTGATCTGAGTCCACACTCTTCTGCCATGCTCACTTACATGAGCCAGGCTCATAGAAAACTAGCTCTTATTCCTCTGGAGCAAGGACTGAGTTCTGTGTTGACAGTTTCCTTCTATTTCAGGTCTTCCTCTAAATTTTCCATGTCTAATTGCCTGAGAGGTCTAAATCAATAAGGAGGCCATTTCTTCAATACTTTGGGTCAGAAATGCATTAATTAAATTAGCCCAAAATAAGACTAATAAAACAGAAAGGTGTGGGGAATGCAGTTCTATTTGCATGTTACATTCTATGTAATCAGAGTAGCATATGCAAAGATAGGCTACATGAATGGGAAGTATGTGAGTAGAAGAGCTGATGACTGGGCCCTCTTTTCTTTTACTTTGTAAAAAAAAAAAAAGAATCAAACTTTATGTTATGCTTAGCAGCACAGTTTACAAATGACAGAACATGATCATAGAATAATTTGATATACTTTTGAAGAAAGGAATGCTGTTTTTCTACAAATACATAGAGAAGTGGTTTTGTTCTTTCATTCTTCAGAATTCCATACAGGTATACAACAAAACATGATCATCTCTACTTCTTAGTTCCCCCTCCAGCTTCCCTCCCTGACAGTATATCCTCCTCCCAACCTCATGCCATTTTATTTGTTTGTTTGTTTTTTGATAATCCACTAAGTCCATTTAGTGTTGCACATATGTGCATGGTGTTGGGTCATTCACTGAACATGCGATTCCTAGTTATGGCCACATCACCAAAACAGGATGAGAGACTTGCTTTCAAAAATACAATAAGTTATGCTGTAGAGATGGCTCAGTGGTTAGGAGCATTGGTTCCTCTTCCAGAAGTTCCATTCCCAGCACCCACACAGCAGCTCAGAACAGTCTGTAAGTCCAGACCCAGGGTATTCAAAGCTTCATGACACTGCTGGTGCTACATGAATGTGGTGCATAGGTGTGCATGCTAGCAAAACTCTCATATACACAAAATAACAAAAATAAATGTGTATGACAAGAACTCTAATCTCTCCTCCCTGCTCTTGCCCTGTGCATGTGATAGAGAGACAGGCACACATAGAGAAAGACACACACAGAGAGACAAAGTGAGACAGAGAAAGAGGAAGACAGAGAGCTAAGTAACTCACCAGTAATCATGAAAGTATAAATTAAAGTGCTGAAGGGCTAGCTAGGCAGTTACATGCTCTTGCTTTTCTTCCATAGGACCCAAGGTCTTTTTCCCCAGCACCCAGGCCAGGGCAACTGATAACCACTGACAATTCCATCTCCAGGGGATCTGACACCGTATTCTAGCCTCCACAGGCACCTGAACATGCACATTTTACACACACACACACACACACACACACACACACACACACACACACACACACACAGAGAGAGAGAGAGAGTCAGAATTAAAATACCAATGTTCCTTTCTATTCTTGCTTAATATGTTAATGTCTAAGAGAAGACAGTCTCTGTAGATGAGCAATTTTACTTTTAAAGATAAGGGTGGAATGAGGCCCTACTTTTTCCCATCACATTTACAGCAAATGCTTGGAACTTGAATACTTAACTCATCAAGATTTTGTGCTGTGCACTGCCCATTGTGCTCTTGGCTTCTTACTCTGAAAGAATTGTTAAGAACTAATTGTAGAAGTGACTGCCTCTAGCCAGCTTCACTTCATAAACTGCAGACTAACCTCTGGGTTGTTACCTCAACTGAGAGTAATCTGGGGCCCTTTTCTGTCCCATAGGGGAGGGTATTGTGTACATCCCTAAATTCTGAGCTGGGTTGGTAGCTGTAGAAACAGTTCTGATTGGAAAGCCCTAGAGCTCTATTTACAGATATGTGCCTCGATGACTATGGCAACTGAGGTAGCCCAGATGTCTACCTGGTGCTTATGGCATGAACTAGCCACTAACTAAATGTGCTGTCCAACAAGTAAAGTAGGTGAAAGTTCTGACACACTGACCCACTTTAACAGTGGTCAGATGAGAAGTAGGCAACCAAATCAATTAAGCAGATACAAGAAGGCATGATGCCTCTTGGGAAAGCATGCACTGATGAGCAGGTATAAACCTTATGTTAGCATTAGGCATGTCTTCCTGAGATAAAACTACAGTCAATACTATGCATTCCATATTTTTCTTCAGTACTGAGAACCCAACGGTCTAGGAAATGATCCACCACTAAGCTGCATCTCCTGCCCCATGTGGTTTTGTTGTTGTTGTTCCTTTTGTTTTGTTTTCTGTGTTTCATTTAGACCTCTCCTGCTCATTGTACTTACCACCTATTGGAAGTACAATTTCTCTTGTCTTGTATTTAGATGTAGAAAGTCAGAACTTGTATGAACACTGCTTCCTCTGAGCAGACCAGGCAAAACTTTATTCATTTGCTGCATTTGCAATAATTGCAAGGCTCCAATCTGCTGTTTCCTCTCTCCCAAAGACTTGGACGAGAGTAGCAAGCCACACCTTTCATGCTGACCTGCAGCAAACCTGCAGCCTACACTGTCCTGTGTTTTCTGGGGTGGGTTGTTGGTTGGTTGCCAGCTATTGTTAGCCACTGTTGGTCCTGGTCTGTTAAGTAGTCATGTGTAAAAAGGAAACAACAAGCAGAAATTAGTCAGGGTTTCTATTCCTGCATAAAACATCATGACCATGAAGAAAGTTGGGGAGGAAAGGGTTTATTCAGCTTACACTTCCAAATTGCTGTTCATCACCAAAGGAAGTCAGGACAGGACCTCACACAGGATAGAAATTTTGAGGCAGGAGTGGATGCAGAAACCATGGAGGAATGCTGCTTACTGGCTTGCTTCACATGGCTTTCTCAGCTTGCTTTCTTATAGAACCCAAGACTACCAGCCCAGGGATGGCATCACCCACAATGAGCTAGGCCCTTCCCAGATTCTTCACTAATACAGAAAATGCCTTACAGCTGGATCTCCTGGAGGCATTTCTTCAAGGGACTCCTTTCTCTGTGATAACTCCAGCTTGTGTCAAGATGACACACAAAACCATCCAGTACACAGCTGGTGAAGATCAAACTTGCCCCAAGGAACTCAATGCCCCTAATCAGCAGGAAGTAGTTTAATGATAACGTCACCTCCTTTCTCGCCCCTGACTTTATACTGGGATCTCTTTTCCCTCCTCTCCATCCATTTTTCTCTCTTATTTAGTGTTAGGAGATTGAAGTGTGGAAGAAAAGGGTGGAGAAGGGTGGAAGAAAAAAGAAGCCACAAAGTAGCAAAGAACAGCTACACATCTATATATAAAACTACCTTTACATGGTTGGAATAGTATTTCAAGTGCTCTTATATATTTAGTAAGTGTTGTTGCATGAGGTCTAACTGTTCTGGAAAACCTAGATGATTTCCTAGATGATCTATTGCTATGTGTTACACTACTTGGACCGTATGAGCTGTGTTCATACTTTTCCTTCATTTTATGAGCTTAACAGATTCTGTTTAATTTTGACCATTATAATAGATTAGCCAGACAGTTCAGACCTTAGTAAAAGATCTTCCTAACACTCAAGCGAATTGGCTCAAGGCTAATTAACAAGCTGTAAAGGATTTTAAGCTGACCCTATGTGGAAACTCGTGTTTATTTCACTAACCTAGAAAATTTTATTTGAGCCACTTTGTAAAATATCATTTTATTAACAAATTAAGCTATCGGGGGCTGGAGCTGAGGGTCAGTGAGAGAGCGAGCACTTGCCCAGCTTGTGTGCGACTTTACACTCCTTTTCATGCCCTGCAAAGTGATGCAAAACTGAATTAAAGAAACTGCCTCAGCCAGCAGCAAAGCAGTCAGTCTTTGACTACCAGTGTGTGCTTGAGAATATGAGTCTTAAAAATGGTTCCAAATCCTAATGATGCTGGCACCGGTGGGGGTTCCCACAGGTACAGCTATTTTAGGCCTCATGCTGTCACCCCAGGTGTATTTGTTTGGATTTTACTGCTGTGAACAGACACCATGACCAAGGTAAGTCTTATAAAAAACAACATTTAATTGGGGCTGGCTTACAGGTTCAGAGGTTCAGTCCACTATCATCAAGGTGGGTGCATGGCAGTATCCAGGCAGGCATGGCGCAGGAGGAGCTGAGAGTTCTATATCTTCATCCAAAGGCTGCTAGTGGAAGACTGACTTCCAGGCAACTAGGGTGAGGATCTTATACCCACACCCACAGTGACACACCCATTCCAACCAGGTCACACCTATTCCAACAAGGCCACACCTTCAGATGGTGCCACTCCCTGGTCCAAGGATATACAAACCATCACATTCCACTCCCTGGTCCCCATAGACTTGTTCAAAAACATGAGTTTATGGGGGCCACACTTAAACATAGCATAATGCAAAATGCATTTAGTCCAACTTTCAAAGTCCTCATAGTCTATAGCAGTCACAACAATGTTAAAAAAGTCCAAAGTTCAAGGTCTCTTTTGAGATTCATCCAACTTAATTAACTGTAATCTCCAAAGCAAGGCAGGAAACCAGCTGGGCAAACTCCAAACTCTGCATCTCCATGGCTGATGTCAAAGCGGTCTTCAGATCTCCACTCCTTTTTCATCTTTGTTGACTGCAACAAACTGCTTTCTCCTGGGCTGGTTCCACTCCCTGTTAGCAGCTTTCCTCAGCATGTGTCCCATGGCTCTGGCATCTTTAACATCTTTGAGTCTCCAAGGCAATTTCAATGTTACAGCTTCTTGTTTCAGTGTCTGGGATTCCACTTGATCTTTTGGACTCCTCCTTAGGGCTGGCATCACTTTTCCAGCTCTGCCCTCTGTAGCACTCTAAGCTCAGGTTGATCCACTCCACTACGGCTGCAGTTCTTGGTGATCATCCCATGGTACTGACATCTCCAATACACTGGGGTATTCCACTCCAACTAGGCTTCACCAATAGCCTCTCATAGGCTCTCTTCAGGGTGCCAAGCCTCAAATCCTTTGCATGACCCCTTCAGTCCTGGGCCATCAACTACAGCTGAGGCTTCACCTTCTCCAATGGCCTTCCCTGGTCTCTCACAGTGCTAAGCCTCAGTTTCTCTCCATTATCCCTTCATTCCTTCACAAGCAGTACCACCTGAGTGACTCTTACACATTACCAAGTCCAGCCGCAGCATGAGGTGCAACCTTGGTTATCTCTGGAACACAGCTTCTTTGTGCTCCCAGAAAACAATTTCCAGATTTCACCTCAGTGATGCTGGTCTCTTCTTAATCACTGCTAATTCCTTAGCTCCAGCTAACCAGCATCAATTTTCCCAGTAGTTCCTTCCATTCTTAACTCTAGAGCCAGAGCCACATGACTGAAGCTGCCGAGTTCTGCTGCTTACAGGAACTAGAACATGATCCCTTTGTACTATTACATTATCACTAGCTTTATGTTTTCTAAATCCTTCACTGCCTAAGCTTGGCTATCCTGGTTCTTGCTCTGTAGATTGACCTTGAATGCAGAGATCAGCATGCCTGTTTCCTGAAATTAAAGGTATGTACCACCATGCCTGGATTTAATTTAGCTGGGTAGAATCTTGCCCCAAGGTCCCACTCCCTTAATTTGTTATCTCCTAGAACACAGGAATTTGTTCCATTTCACTTCCTGGTACCCCTTTAATACTCAAACCATATATTTTATATTTTTCCTTTCTAAGCTTGCTATGCTTGTTCAAACTTCTCTTCATAAGACTTAACCAGAGAACAAAGTCTCTGCTGGGCTTTTTTGAAACTTCTTTTGTCAATGCAATTAATCCAAGTCTCTTTACCTTAGCCTCAGGCAAACTTTTCAGACAAGGGCAAAAAGTAGCCACATTCTTCACCAAAATACCACAAAACCAGTCTTTATGCCACATTCTGAAATTCTTCTCCTTTGAAATCTCTTGGGCCAGGTCAACATAGTTCAATTTACTCCCAGCAACTAAGTCTTCCATATTCCTACTAGGATGACCCATTAAGCCCCATTTAAAGCATTCCACTGCTTTCCAAATCCAAAGTCCCAAAATCCACATTCTGTCAAATAAAAGCATGATCAGGCCTATCACAGCAATACCCCACTCCCAGTACCAACTTCTGTATTAGTTAGGGTTTTACTGCTGTGAACAGACACCATGACCAAGGTAAGTCTTATAAAAAACAACATTTTTTTTTTTTTTCGAGACAGGGTTTCTCTGTATAGCCCTGGCTGTCCTGGAAATCACTCTGTAGATCAGGCTGGCCTCGAACTCAGAAATCCGCCTGCCTCTGCCTCCCAAGTGCTGGGATCAAAGGCGTGTGCCACCACCGCCCGGCAAAAAACAACATTTAATTGGGGCTGGCTTACAGGTTCAGAGGTTCAGTCCATTATCATCAAGGTGGGAGCATGGCAGTATCCAGGCAGGCATGGCGCAGGAGGAGCTGAGAGTTCTATATCTTCATCCAAAGGCTGCTAGTGGAAGACTGACTTCCAGGCAACTAGGGTGAGGATCTTATACCCACACCCACAGTGACACACCCATTCCAACCAGGTCACACCTATTCCAACAAGGCCACACCTTCAGATGGTACCACTCCCTGCCACACCTTCAGATGGTGCCACTCCCTGGTCCAAGGATATACAAACCATCACACCAGGATAGCCTGCCTTTTCTTATGGGTGTTGGAAAACAAACAAAATGAAATCAAGGAAACCCAGGGAGAAATGCTGGCCTTTCTCGGCTAATTAAACTGGTTAGATATACAAAGGATAAATAACAGGAATGAGCCCATTTGCATCCTTTCATGTGACAGCCATTTCAGGACTCATGAAATTTATTCTTTCACTAAAAAATGTGAAGGTAGAAGGAGCAAGGGTTTGTATGGTTGCAGTTTTGATCCTAATGTAGTCTCCGCTAGAAATTACAAATTCTCAAAATTGTTTTGTGCCGCCTAGAGGTAGCATCTGACCAGTTAAATAATTCATACATGAATTTTGTTCTCCTTAAGACATGAGAACTGTCAACGATCCTGTCTACCTTCTTTATATAGAGTACAGGAATCCCCCAAAGTATTTCCTAGAATTGTTTTCTAGTGTTTTAAGGACATGCTTATGCAGATATAATGTCTGCATATTAAAATATGCATATACAGGGGAAGAAAATGACTAACACGTATAATTTTCTCATCCATCAGATTTATTTATTAGCATACGTACACTTTTAGACCTCAGGAATTTACATAATTTATCTAATAAGATTTTCTTCCTCTTGTGTGCTTAGCACATCCACTGTGTGCCCCCTGCATCTCTCTATTCTGTTAACTCTGCTTTCCTAATTGCCTTTCTTTAGGTCTTTCCTAGTTTGTTATGGTTGAATTCTGTACATTTGCAGAGGACATCTGCATGACTGAGCATGATGAGATAAAGCTTTAAGCCAAGAAGATTTTTAAGCAGCCCCTGAGATTTTGATCTTCTAGTAGCTGCGAATCCACTGCTTCAGGCTTCAGAGACTTTGTAGTCCTAAATGCTTGATGACTTAAGATTTTCTGACTCGTTAATTATAAGACCCGTTTCATTTTAGATGGAGCCTCTATTGTCACTGTTCTGGTCCACTCTTAATGCTTGGTCTTTCTTGTCCCTGTCTGACTCCCTTGGGTGTTAGAGCTGGCCTTAATTTAGGAATATAGTATGGATTCATGGAAAAGTGTATCAACAATCTGTTTCTGGGTACAAAGTGAGCAAACTTGTCTTTGATGTTTTGAACAAGACAAAATACAGGAGTGTGAGTCACAAACTCAAAGCCTCAGATAAAATTGGCCACCTTGTGGCATAGTCTAAACCCAGGTTAGTGTAATCCCTGTGGACAGTTGTCAAACTCACTGAAAAAGGAGAGCAGAAAAAAAAAAAAAAAGTTTCCCAGTCCTAGGGAGAGAGTGTAATCCCTTCTAAGCATTTGACAAGCCCGACATCTAGTGGCCAGCTGATATTTCTAAGGCAGCTGATGGAGACAAACCCATCTTAGCTTGAAGTGCTGTGTGGAAATTGGGTGGATCTGTAACTGTCAAGGTCAACGTTTCTGTAAACAGTGCAGAATGGAGAGTATGAAAGTCACCTTGGTGGGTGTGGTCTCCTTCTCTAATCCAGTGATTTATCTTTGCCGGGAACTAGAGTCTCAAGACAAGAAAAAGGGTTGGAGATAAAATGCAAAGAGAAAGAGCATGGGGCAGTGCCTGCTAGCTAGCTGTGCCATGTGACCCCACCTCTAAGTCCTCCACTGGGTGTCGGAGTACATCAGACCTGCGTGCCCAGTGGCCCTGAATTGTAAGCAACAATTTCACAGATGAAATGGAAAGTGAGAGTCTTTTGGAGTTGTCAGATATTTACCCACAAAAGGGTAAAGGAATAAGTGAGTACCCTATATTTTAAAAAGTTATGTATTTTTAAGATTACAATTATACCATTTCTCCCTTCCCTTTTCTTCCTACAAACACTCCCATGTATTCCTCACTTACTTTCTTCCAAATTCATGGCCTCTTTTTTCAGTAATCATTGGTGTGTGTGCAAGTATGTGTGTGTGTTCCAAAGTACATAAATACATAAATACATAAATATTGATAAAGACAATGTGATACAATGAACTATTTTGGCCTAATTGAAAGTTTAAAAAAAATCACAGAGCAATCATTTGTTATTTTCTTACTATGTTTATGAGAATTTGATAACTTGTATTTGGCTCCAGAGTAAACTATAGTTTCTTCTTTTGAGATGAGTCTGGGTTTTTACTGTTTTGTCTGTCTGTCTGTCTGTCTGTCTGTCTACACTAGAAATCTATAGAGCCTTCTCTTAGATTCCTTAACTGAGCAAAAGTGCTGTGCCATAGTGAGTGCCTGAGAGGACAAGCTTATGTGTGGCTTTGAGGTGAAGGAAGGAACAGAGGGCCCCAGACACTGGTTAAACTGTGCTGTTCCTACCGGGCCAGTCAATATTGGCTGTTGAAAGTCAGCTACCACCCTTGAATGAAATGCCAAGAAAAGAGCACCTGTTCAGGGTTTATGTCTTATTTATTGTCCAGTGTTGCTCTAGGCAAGACCTGGATAGTGGGTGCGGGTGACCATCTGCTCTCAGGATAGTGACTAAGGAAGAAAGCCGAAGGGGTCTGCTTAGGGGTAGAGTGGTGGAGGTGGAAGTTATGAATAAGGAAAGGTAGCAGGCCAGCAACACTGTCTAAACGAATTGCCTACAGAGTAGAGCTTTCTGATCTAGTGCCCTCACACACACAGGGATGACTGCAGAGCCAGGAGGTGGACCAGCACTAAACATGGTTGGAGCATAAAGTTCTGGGGGGAAAAATCAACCTTGCTTTTAGAGAATTTCCACTCGATTACAGAAAATGGATCCAAACACAAGTATCTTCATCTTTAAGTTTAATGCACGTGTTCCACCCCTTGTCCTTGCTCCACCCCTTGCCCTTGCTCCACCCCTTGCCCTTGCTCCACCCCTTGCCCTTGAGAAGGGGGAGCTTTGCCTGTTATGACCTCATGAAAAACCAGCACATTTTAAGCACAAGGCAAAGATGGCTGCTGTTAGAACTGGTCATATGAATAACAGTTGCCTGGTTCTTGCAGGGAAGAAAAGAACCTCAGTGTGCTCCTTTGTACTGGTCGCTGGGGGCTGAGCAGACTTGCTGGGGGAGAAGGAACAAAAGACAAGGCACTTCCCTCAGCCCAGCCAGACTGCCAGGGCCACTGGAGAGCAGTGACAGAGGGGAGCAGAAAGCAGGGAGATCAGAAACCCAGCTGAAGCAAGCGGCTCCAATCTTTGATTGTTGTCTTTGCTCTTAAGAAAAGCTGGCATTCTTTTTATTCAAGTGTGCTAAAAATAGGGGTAAAATGATCTCAAAGGAGAATATGTGTGATTGACATGACACAAATTTGTCCAGAATGAGAAAACATCATCTTTCTGTAATTATATTTCCCTGAAAATAGTGGTTTCAATGAAGTGGGAGAAAAACTTCCAGAAAATTGAATTTTCTTTTCAAAGTATGCAAAGCAGCCTGGTGAAAACCAAATATTACCAAAGTTCTTTCCCCTCAGAAACAGATTTGAACAGTTAATCTGATTGGCATTAATTGTATTCTTTTTATAAATATTTTTTGGGCTACTCGGTTTCAGTGTGTGTGTGTGTGTGTGTGTGTGTGTGTGTGTGTGTGTGTGTGTGAGAGAGAGAGAGAGACAGAAGACTATATGCATTGGAACCCCTAGAGCTGAAGTTATAGCAGTTTGTGGGCTGCCAGTCATGGATCCTAAGAAACAAACTCAGTTTCTCTACAAGAGCAGAACATGCTATTAATCACTTAGCCCTCCCTGCAGCCCCATACATAGTATTCAATCCTAGATAAAAGTTAAACTAATTTCACTTGGAGGAATATATTAGAAAAACTTGCAAGCATTCAAAAACATAGAAGTTCACAAAATTGCAGTAAAATGACAGATAAATGAAGAGATAGATAGTAATAGAAAAATATAGTCTATACCTAACAATTTCCCGAGGGGGGAATTATTAGTTCTGAAAAAATTGAGAGATAACTGAAAGACCCACAACGTGAGGACTCCCCCACATTCTGACTCAGGAGAGGTGACACCCCAAATCACTCACAAGAAACGGTCTTGCTGCAAACTGCAAGAGGATTTTTATTCAAGAGCGCTCTCGGGCTCACGGTCATACACCACGCAGGGGTAGAGGACCGTGGCACCCTGAGTAGCTGGATAAGGGGGTATTTAAAGGAAGAAACCACAACTCAAGGAAGTGGGGAGGGCATTGTTGGAAAATACCAAAGATACCAGTTAAGAGTCACAAGGAAGTGCAAAGTCACAAGTGTCACAAGGAATACCTGGTAATTGTTCAGGTTATCTCCCAAGACAGTTTCTAAGAGCCCCTAACAATAGCACATTTTTTGAATGAACACTCTTTGAACCCAGGAAGCAGGTGGGTGGAGGAATGTCGCTATCTGTTTTATGATTAGCATACCTTGGAGCACTGAGTCACAAAGGTCACATTCCCAAGCCTGGGCCTAAAGGCCTAGAATTTTGTTTTTACGTTATACTTTTTCAGTAACAAGACAATGCCATATTACTGCTAGGATAGACATGTACATACATTCCTTTCTAACAGATGGTCCTTCCAGCTAGGTGATATGTCTGTCTTTTCAAGCACCTGTGTTTTCCAATGCAGATTTATAAAACACTGAAACTTGAGTCATTGACACTCCAATGAGTTGTACTAGATTTTAAAAACCTGATATTGTCTCACATAGTAATCCAACAGAATACTTTTCTGCCACCTTAGCTACAACCACAAATTCCCATCTGACACATAAGAAGAAACTAGAGGATATCTCAGTCTTTAGGAGCTTCTGCTGGGGAGGTGAAGCTGGAAGGCTCCTTGAGGATCCCTGGTTAATCAGCCTGGCTTTCTTGATGTGCACTATTTTGATGAGAAGTCCTATTCCAAAAAACATTGTGGACAGCATCTGAAGAATGACAACTGAAGCTGATGTATAATTTACATGCCCATTCATGTACACACACACACACACACATACACACACACACAAAATCAGAATTTTCTAGGTCCACAGATATCTGTGAAATTATACTATTATGACTTTGAGACATATTAGTTCATCAATATATTTAGCTGTCCTTTTTAGAAAGGCACCATAGTAATATTTAATTATTAATTGCAAAATCTCCTCTGAGATGCTTTCCATGATCTGGGTCTACAGTTAATCCCCTTTCATGCTCATGTATTGGGAAAAGCAACTTAGGTATGAGTTCAGAGTTCCCTGAAGATGTTACTCCAATGTAAAGGACCAAGGCCTATGAGTGCTTAAGTGTTCTGCCTATGTGTATATATCCATGTGTCGCTAGCTCTCAAGTCAAGGGACAAATGACTCTAACCAAACAATATTTTGATGAGTTAAGTGTAAATGAATTATAAACATATGTATTAAATTCTCTTTAATGCACTTGGATTTAAAAATTAAGAGAAAAATGCTTGGTAAAGCCAACTTTGGCTTTTGGCAAACCCAAGCTTTGGAAAAATTGCTGGAGATGTTCAATAACCCAACTGAGGAAAACACAGCCCACTTCCTCTCTCCCTTTTATAGAATCTGTATTTGTTCACACACATGGTCCCAAGAGAAGGCCACAGAGACATTTTGATTGGAGATGACGCCAGTCACTAAACAAGACTTTCCTCAGAAAATTCCTTGTTTATTCATGAACTTGTCAGGTATTTATGGTGCATAATTAATTAGGAAATCTTCTGATAAATTATCTCTTTCCTTAGTATCCCAAAGAAGAAGGACACCCACTTCTGCTGTGTGCTAATGTCTGTCTGCCGACATCATAAATATATTCCTAAAGATTCTCAATGGAAAGTATCTTCTCTTAATTTTCTCCAGATGGTGTTCTTAGTAGGGATGGTTTTTCTGACTGAGTGTCTCCTAAATCCTGCTGTGTGACTCTGCACATGGTCATAGTTACCATAAGCGTGTGATGAATCCCAGATGTGAAACCATTTAAAGTGATCTACTGATCTAAGGCAGTGCTCTGGGGGGACAAATGAGGGATACTGTGAGGTCAGAGCAATTAATGGCGGTCTCTCTGGAAGGTCTGAGAATTGAGGGGTAGGAGAGAGCTAGTAGTGAGTACAGAGAGGGGGAAAATGAGAACCTCTCATGTTTCAGAGTTACCCCTCCTTCCTTAGAGAACAGAGGAAGTAACTCAAGGACTACAAAAAATGGTTATAACTGAGTTCTCGTCACGTGAGTAAATATAGTTTTTCTTCTCTGTGTGTTCTGAAGGCAAAAGAGGCTGAGCTGTCAGCCCTCACCCACCAAGCTTGGCTGATTAAAAGACCACTGGACAGTGTTAGAGGCAAACAGAACACAAAGATTCAAGACAGAAAAGTTAACACAAACAAAGCATAGCTTATGTCTTGGAGACACCCAACAAGACAATCAACATGGCACAGGATGGCAGAAAGTAGATTCGAGGTGAAATATTTTGAGTGTAACTGCTGCTAATAAATACCCTTTGCTGGAGACAGAGAAAGCACCCTCCTTCTGCCCCACTCCCACCCCGTTTTCCTCCTTCTTCTCTCCCTACCTCCTCTTAGCCCTTCTTATCTCCTGTGTGTTGTAAATATGAGGATACCTCATATCTCAGAGGTTTATATTATAGAGGAGTTTTATTTAAGATATTTTCTTGGCCAAGGGAAAGAGAACAGAATATAACTTATTTGAAGGGCTCTACTAGGGAAAAATGAAATTATGAGTGTATTATTTAATTTTCTTCTTTTGAAAGAAGCAGGGTCTTTGGGCTCAGTGGTACCAGAAACAATCACATACTGCTTCAATTAAAACCATATAGCAGCATATAAAGCTCATGAACACAAACTCCTCCTTTCCAGTTCTTTCCTACCTCCTGGGGAGGCAGCACTAGTGCTTGATTTGTGGTCTTATTCCATCCTTTCCCTCTGCTTCCCTACATTTATACCAGTCTGTGTTGGTATAAGTTTGGTGAAAGAGAAAACAAGATCATACATGATATGATTGAATAACTTGATAACTTGTTTTCCTTTCAATTAATATAATAGGAACAAAAGGCATTTTAACTTGTCCCCAGCATTCAAGAAGTATGCATTATTTATGAACATGGATGCAAACATCTGAACTCCAATGATGGTTCAACATTATTTAATACATTACTATTTTCATCACATCGGTGAATCAAAGCAGACAGACCACATACCTCCTTTTGAAAGACGGCAAAAATTCTTTTGATAAAATTCAACAGCCATTTACAATTTTAAAATATTTCTCCATAAACTATAAACAGAAGGATATCTTCTTACCACACTAAAAAAAAAAAAAAAAAAAAAAAAACTTATGTGCATAGAAACCCAGCTAGTCCTTATTTGGAATGTCAGAATTCTCAGCTGAAAACACTCTGAAACAAAGGATGTGAGATATGGCAGAACATCCCTAAGAAATCAACTGAGGAATTATTTTAAGAGAGAAAATACTTCATCAAGCTAATTGTAAAAACTATGCCAAAGTCAAAGTGAGTCTTCCTCGTTGCTGCTATAAATGGCTGCTTATCTACAAGGAGGGATATGATGAGGAGTGGCACTAGAAAGACAAGATTTGGAAAATAAATTTTAAAAATGCCACTTTTATAAATAAAATCTATTTAACACAATAAAGTATTCTTTATAGATGCATTTACTAAAAGATCATGTTAATAAATGAGGAGGCACATTATGTACTTAGGTGCAATGGATTAGTCTTGGAAAAATTATATGTCTTTTCTAGGCAATCTACAAATTAATATAATTACCCAGGAGTCCTAATGGCTTTTAAACTACACTTGCTCCTTATACTCACAAACACTCAATGACTGAAGATGATGAATACAAGTTAGAAAATGGAAGCTTGATGTAAGATTAAAAAACATAAATAAGCCGTAATTTCCAAAACCTAGCTCTATCTGGTATCAGTGCAGATTATAGGTAGAAATTGGTGTGGCAGAATGGGGAGTAAAAATAAATTCATGTGTAGGAACTGTTGTCTTAGAGGATGCATATTGTTCATCTCAAGCTGTTAGAAAAAAGAAATCCATCACTCTGAGCAAACTATAAATCATAGATATTTCTTGTTCAGAATCCCCACAGACATGAAGTCAACATCAAAGCATCAGGAGATCTGGGAGTATTTCCTCCTGTGCAGCACTTCATTGATCCTTCATACTAAATGAAAGGGCACAAAGCTCCCAAGTCTGATCAATGGGGGCAGCAGCCCATTCATGAAAGCACAGTGATATCTAGTCACCTCCCAAAGCCCCCACCTCTTATACGCTTGTGGTCAGGCTTGTGAGGGGGAGAGTTTTACAAGGACACAACCATTCCGCCCAGAGAAAATGAGGCTTTCCAGAGCCAGATATAAGGTATTAGTCAGTGAATTGGTTTTGTAATTACTATTAAAAAATAAGAGGGGGGAGAGAAAGAGAGAGAAAAAGAGAGAGAGAAACAGAGACAAAAAGAAAAAAAAAGCAGGGAAAAAACAGAAAGGAGCCAAGAAAGGAAACAAGGGAGGGAAGCACTTTGAATATCTCACTGACCACAGAGTATGCTGGAAGGAAGGACAGAGTAGTGCAGGGGACAGGAAAAATATTCTAAGAAGGAAAGAAAGTGTGGATGGATTTGGTTGAATAGAAATTCCAAGCTGCCTTTAGCGGAAAAAGAAACACATATAAATATTTGCAGTAAAAGAATGCACCCAGTGAATGTCATGGCCTTGGGCTCCTTGCATTCCAATGTCTGGCCCTAGAAAACCTCTCTTCTTGTCACACTATGCTCTCAGACCCTCACTACCAGACATCCTAGACAGCTCTCCCCCAACAGGAGGTGCCATAGCCTTTCAGGAAGGGGGGCTTTGTCCGTACATTAGCAATCGTTTTTTGCAGAACCAACATCCCAAACTCTTTCCCTTTTAGAAGCTTATGAAAAACTAAAGGATTTAGTTCTGAAAGAACTTAGTTCTCAGCATTAGAGAATTGTGGGGGCTTTTGGTTTAAGCATATCCACGAAACAAATTATTATACTGTCATTTAAAATAAGGCTTTAGGAAAGAGATCGAATCCTGCTCCCTGACTGCTAAATAAATAAATACATTTATTTCTTTTATGAATAAAATTATATTGTAATAAAATAACTCAGGCATTCCCTTCTCATTTGGGGTTGTTTCCTTCAGTACAACAGTACAGTTGAGTTGTTGTGGCAGACCTTGGGGCCCAAGTAGATGCAAATATTTACATTGGTGGGGGAAAAAACTGACCAACATACACTAGAGTACTGACTGTAATATGAAATATGTCCATATATCACTGCAAACATGTGCCAATGAAATGTTGTCATAAGGGGCTACAACAATCCAGTGTTCTTTTCTTTCTTCATATTTGTTTTGCATAAACTTTTGACAATTAGTATGTATGTTCAAAAATCTGCATATATATCAATAAATAATATTTTAAAATAAGCTGTCTAAGTTACATTAGAACACATTTCATGATTAAGAGTTCCTCTGCACTTGGGAGGCAGAGGCAGACAGATTTCTGAGTTCAAGGCCAGCCTGGTCTACAGAATGAGTTCTAGGACAGCCAGGGCTACACAGCCAAACTCTGTCTCAAAAAAAAAAAAAAAAAAAAAAAGAGTTCTTCTGAGCTGTGCTTTTATTTTGGACTTAATATAAACCCTAGTATAATATTGAAATCTTATGTGAATTTCTCTTGATCCCCTCTAAACACACACACATACATACACAGACACACAAACATACACACATACACACTGACACACACAGTCCACATACAGATACACACACAGACACACACAGTCACACACACAGATACATACACAGAGACACACAGGCAGACACACACACACAGACACATACAGACTCAGACACACAAACATACACACAGACACACACGCAGTCACACACACAAACAGATACAGACAGATACACACACAGACACAGATATACACAGACACAGACACCCACACAGATACACTCACACACACACAGACACATATACACACAGACACACACACACAGACACAGATACACACACACACAAACACAGGTTCTAGCAGAAGGAATCACTGATGAGCCCCAAGCTCTTTTAAATGTCTGTCCTTGGAGGATGCATCAGAAAAATTTCCCTTTTCTTTAGTTTTCTCTACTTGGAGGAAAAAATAATGACCTGTATTCAGGTTGTGGGTTCTGCATTCCTCTACTTTTTGGGAGCGCAAATTGCCACAGTGTTTCGAGGAGTGTAATTTGGCAACATAAATAAAAATGTTGACAAGGGAGAGCAGATGAAGGTTTATGGTTGTCACAGTAACCAGTAGGCCTGTAGTGCTCAGTGGCCCTGTACTCCATATGTTATAATTAGCTTTACCTTGGGGCCATGAGATGGGAGCTAGTTCTATACAAACGTGAGAAAAGATGCTCATTCCCTGCCTGCTCCAAATGACCTAGCTTCCTGCTGTCACACAGAAAGGGACACTTAGCCTCCACTGCCTAGCGTTTGCAGTCTTACAACACTAGGCCCTGGGTTGAGCATCTAAAAACAAGCTATTTTCTCTCCTGGGGACTGAAGCATTTTGAGTTTTTCAGTGTATTAATATTTTATGTTTGCATAAAGGTCTTGCATCTCGGAGTCTGCATTTCAGAACCTTTTTTTCCCTTCCTCCCCCTGCTTTCTTTTCTTTTTCTTTCTGCTTTTAGAAATGCCAAGTTGAATTTGGCATGTATTTAATGACATACAGAGACAGCAAAAAGAAAAAAATAACAATAATCCTTTGCCTGGACACAGCAGAATGAGGGCAGGCAGAGACTGGGAAAAAGCTGTAGGTTTTTGTTTGCTTGTTTGTTTGTTTGTTTTTCTTTTTCTTCTTTCTCCTCGGGAAAATAAGCTTGCTGATTAACATCAGGAAATACAGGAAGACTTAGAATTTCTGATGTTTTCGAATGATTGTCACCTTCATTTATACCTGGTGAAAGGATAAGGATCCACAGATTCTGAAATGAACAGGACACTTCCCTACCAGTGGTGTAATTCTCTATCACAGAACAGGAACCTGGGCATCAGAGAGGTGTCAAAGCCCCCAGCAAAGCAAAGCTGTCAACTCTGAGATCAGGTCCTCTCCCCATTGACTGTAACTTAAAGTGCCTTCCAGGGGGAGGGCAGGATGATGGCTCCATTAATAACATGCTTCCTGGGGAAGCAGCAGGAACTGGAACACATGGAGACGTGTGCCTGCAGTCCCAGTGTTGGGAAGGAACACAGGTGGATCCACAAAGCCTGCTGGCAGCCAACCTAACCAAACTCCAGGTTCCGTGAGAGGGCCTGTCTCAAAAATTAAGGCAGACATCATATATGGGAGATAGCGCATATATGGGAGATACTTAGCTTTGGCCTATGCCTTCTGCTCCCTCCCTGCCCCTGCTTGTTTGCTTACAGACAATTCCTCTAGGCTCCTCCCAACAGTGAGTGACCTAGCAATCATCACCTGCCACCATTAACTGCCAGGGTGTGGCAGCCTATAAAGAGGACTGTTCGCTAGCCCAGCCCCCTCTGCCCTCTTCCCTCTCCCCTGTCCCTTCTCTTTCTCTCACCTCTCCCCTGTCATCCTCTTTCCTCTCCCTGTTCCCAGTATTCCTGGCAACCCTCTCTCTTTCTCTGCTTCCCCTTTCTCTGCCTCTACCCCTTTTCCAGGTCTCCTCCTCCTTCGCTCCCCCCCCCAATGTCCTTACATCAGGTCTGCCTGTCACATGTGTGATTTCTCAGGGGGGCACCTTGTTGTGGGCCCACCCGGTACTCCTTCATTCCTGCGGTCACAACATTAATGTTTCATAACAGTCCCCAGTGTAGCAAGGCAAGGAGTGTTACAACTGTGAAACCTCCCCTTCATTTAATCCACACTGCAGTGCGGTAATGGACATTTTGAAGCTGCTTTGCCCACAAAGTAACTAGAAGCGGGAGAAATCCTGGCACCACCCCTGCCTTTCACTCTGTGTCTGTTCCTCCGTGTGATTCTACACAGGCATAGTAGTCATGAAGGTAAGCCTGTCTAGCTGACCTAGCTCATCCCACGATGGAGCTGAAAGCACCAAGATAAGTCATCACCTTAGACAGACAGTTCTGGATTCCAGGAAGAGTGGAACTTTGGAGGACTCACCATCTCCTACATTAGGACAATTCTCCATGCACGGGAGACATCGCTCTGTAACAGGAGTCACTCACTATTGTGTAGGGAGGAGAATGAGTCCTTCTATTGAGTAAAGGCATGGCAAAGACTTCTTAGGACCACCTCCTCACAGAGCCAGATCTAAGACCACCCAGACACATCCTGAGCAGGCCTGTTTAATTATGTTTAATCAATGCTTGCCTCTCGTCCAGATTCTTCTGTTTAACTTACATAGCAGTACCTTGAAGATGAACTTACCTTGAACACCTTTATCTGTAGCTGCATTGAATTCCTGGGAGGCAGATCCAGCCTGTTAGGACTGCTAATGCCTGGGCTTTTTCCTAAACTGTAAGACACTACTACTTCCTTTTTCACACTTAAGGAACTGAAGAGCCTCAGAGAAGTGAGAGTGGTTGGACAGTGTTGGGAAACCAGCACTGTTCTTCTCCAGAGTCTCTGACCCCAGCTTTCTCATTCCACTGCAAGCTGTTCTACCATGGTCGCCTGTTACCTATTTATTGAATTATCTGGAATACGATTCTTTAAAAGTGATATACAGAGGCTCGGAAGATGGCTTGGTGATTAAAAACTATGGTTACTCTTCCAGATGAACCAACTGCAATTACAATTCCAGGGAATCTGGAGTCAGTGAACACACCCATTCTCTCTCTCTCTCTCTGTCTCTGTATCTCTCTATCTCTCTCACATACACACCAGAGATAATTAAAGCAAATAATAAACTAATCTTTAAAAAGAGAAGTGTATATAAGAACCCCCTCCAAAACACACACACACACACACTCACTCACACACACTTTGGAAATGAAACTCATTCCCTATTTCTGTGCCTTTTTAAAAAAAATCTATACATTTTTCAGAGCACGTGGCCAGATTTTGATCAATATCTACAGGTTTATTCTTTCCCCTTATATATGGATTTCGTGTTTTTAAAACTTTCTTCTCCTAAATCTATGTTATATGTCATCACCAAATGTTGCTGTGTCTCTAATTTGCTCAGAACCTTCTTTGCTGGGAATGATGTCTTTAGCTTACTCTGTGTCTTTTCTTCCGCTCAAGCTCAGGTGTGGAACAGCAGCTCATTCTCCCCTGACTTAATTGAATTGGCACCAGTTTCCCCAGAGACCACATTAACAGCACGCATCACTTTCTGGTACCCGGGTCCTGGTCATCAATCATAGGTTTCAGTGTCTGCAGACAGGCGGAGCCAAAATCCCTGTTCAAAGGTGCAGAGCGCCAACTCCACACAGCAGGCCTCAGCTCTCCAGGACTGGCTGTGTGCTGTTTAGACGCTGTGGAATCTTGTCCTCCAGCCATTGTGGAGCCAACACCCTTCCCCCTCAAGGTCTGAGAACCTGTGCTTCCAGCAGTGTGCAGCTCTCCTGCAGAGTCAGCCTTGCGGGGAAAGGCTTCCGCTTGGAAGAAGACACGCCTGGAGCCTGCCTGCTGAGCTTGGGATTGATGGGACTGCAGCCCAAAGCCAAGACGAGTCTTTTACAGATTCATGGGGGGGGGGGGGGGGGGCGGGTGTGTGGGTAGAGAATAAGACACGAAGGAGACAGAGACACAGAGGGAGACAAACAGATGAAAGACACAGGCACGTTGATAGGTGGACAAAATATAAATAACCCTGCCTAGGAAGGATTTAAGAACTATTTCTCATTAAGTTGCCGCAGGGAGGCAGAGGGTTCTGAAAGTGTCTGGTCCCTGTGGAATTCGGTCCTGTGGCTCTGCTCAGTCTTCTCTCCATCTTTGCTTAACACAGCAAGGAGTCTAAAACATTGTGAAGGCTGAGGTCTTCCATCGACCCTTCTCATGTCAGAAAAAAACAGTGTCCCAAGGATCTTCACAGCAACCACCACTGACAGGGACATTTATCTCCCCTCCCCTCCCCTCCCCTCCCCTCCCCTCCCCTCCCCTCCCCTCCCCTCCCCTCCCCTCCCCTCCCCTCCCCTCCCCTCCCCTCCCCTCCCCTCCCCTCCCCTCCTCCTCTCCTCTCTTCCCTCCCTTTCCCTCTCCTCCCCTCTCCTCTCCCCTCCCCTTCCTCCCCCTCCCTTCCCCTCCTCCCTCTTCTTTTTCTTCCTCCTCTTCATCCTCCACTCCCCTCCTCATCCTCCTTCTCCTCTCTCTCTCTCTCTCTCTCTCTCTCTCTCTCTCTCTCTCTCTCTCATTGCTTTCTACATGCTAGGAAATAAGTTCTGTAGCTTTGCTTCAGTGCCCAGTGTGGGTACTTTTGCTTTAATAAGATATATCACCCTCCATACCCATCACTTTAATAAAAGATATCATCATCACCTTCCCATATGAGAGGCAATTTGCTAGACAAGATGCATGGTCCCAATTAGTGGGAACTCGGGTGAAAGTACGTTTGAAAGCAGCTAGGACAGGGTGTGGCTTTTAACAGTTTTTCAGAATGTTACAGGATCGACTTCAATGGAAATATTCATAATCTAAGACCGAACCTGTGGTCCCGTGAACAGATCCCTAAGTGGAGTAAACAAGTCCCACATTTAAATCATACATAAGCAAAACGTTAGATTAAATCATACATAAGTCAAACAATAGATTATGAAATACAAAGAGCTGGCAACTTAACCAATTCGATAACAAGGTAAGATTGCATTAGAACAAGTACTCAGTTTTATGTGACCTGAGACTTCCTGGCAGGCTCTGGCTTCAGAAACTGGCCCAGGGAAGAACAGAATAAAACAAGTTTTGAAGGGAGAAACATTGTAAGAGAGCAGCTTGCACAAAGGTCCACATAAGAGATTTCTAGAGAAGATATTGATCCTTCTTTAGCCAGTTGCTAGGGTCAAAGCCTCATCCTTGGTAGCTCTAATGACTTGGCTACCCATCCTCTACAAGGCAATTAAAGACACAAGCAGTAAAGAGCAGAGGAAGGTGATGTGACTGACATGGTCACATAAGAAAAGAGGTTCAGAGAGCCCTTTAGTCCATCTTCAGGGTCCTGTCATGAGCTTTAACTAGAAGGCAGTAGGTATACGTTGTTACAAAGTTCTTCTTGAGATGTGGTCCTGCCCATCACATCTCAGCTCCTGGCTCCCTGCCTACCCTGAAAATTGTCAGCATCCTGTGAAATCTCTTCCTAGAAGACAACCTGCCCTTCTGACTGGCACAAGTGGAAAGAACACCTCAACGCGGATATCCTAGGGATGTTATAATTCCTGACACCTCATTCTATCCCTAGTCTGATAGCCCAAGGGTACAAGTGTCTATCCTCAGGATATCACCACCCCTTCCAATATGGCTGCATCTCTCTCAGTTTTCTAGGAAGGATGGGAGATTAGGATGACTTCCTGATTAGTCATCTAGTACAAATGTGAAACAGCTTAGGCTATGTTAGAGGAAACAATGGCCTGGAGATGGGCAGGGTGATTTTAGTCTGTGCTGGAGTCTTTTAATATGCAACACTGTCTACGGCATGTCATGTTGATCTTGACATCATGAAAGCCATTCAGAAATTGACTGAAAAATCTAGATGCACTGTATTCTCCTTTATCAAGAATGTCTGTGGAGAGACATTGGCATTACTATCTGCTGCTACCATACCTTAGGTTTTATTTTGTTTGTTTGGTTTGGGGGGGTCTGTTTTTTTTTTCATTTCTATGGAAGAAACAAACAAACAAACAAACAAACAAAAAACCAACAACAACAAAAAATCCTTATAGGCCAGATGTCTACCCTTGGTTGATAAGGGTCAGTGGATATTAAAATACAAGATGCTTAAAAGAGATCTACAGACCAAAGATGGGCACAAATCAGAGACCTACAGATGAAAGTTGGGCACAGGGGACATGCCTTTAACTCTAGCACTGAGCAGGGTATGGCAGGAAGATTAGGAGTTTGAGGCCAGCTGGGGCTAAATGGTGAGATTCTGTCTCAACACAAATCAAACAAGAAGACTAGGAATCTGTGTATCATGGGACTATAGCAGAAGGCAAAATGGCAAGGCCGGAGGAGCATGACAGGGACAGTGGGATGAGGCAGAGCTACTTAGAGAACCTCTACTCCAAGGGATTGTCCAGAGACCAAGATTGGTTGTTTTTCTCAACAGACACACTTTAGTATACCCTAGAGTAGAGTCCACACTCTCTTTGGTTTTCAAGTGACTGTCTTAAGGAACCTCATTTTAATGAATGTTAGAAAAAGCAAGATGAGAAAAAATTAATCTGTGGGGTTCTATGTGGTTACTCAGTGTAACTTGGAAGTTCTGACTTAATAAGGGTTTTGTAGATCTCCACAGAACCAGAGCCATTGAGGCAATGAATGCCACAGTGCACAGTTGGGGGGGGGGGAAGTCCTAGGTACTAATTCGAGTGAAAAACCTATAAGCATAAAATGTACAGAGATGAGACAAAGTGTCCGTAGTGATTGAACTGTAAGAGGAAAAGAGATAAGGACTGATTGCAAGTGCTAGTTCTTAAGGAAGGCTTCTAGGTGAAGGGAGAACTGTAAAACCTGCAGAATGGAGGTCTAGGAGGTGAGACAGTATAGATATAGGTTGGATGGCTCCTTACTGGAGTAAGGGACTGGCACCAGGATAGGAAATGGTGAGTAAGGTCCAGAAAGCAGTGAAGATATTCAATGGTGTGTGGGGAGAGAATGAGCAATCTTAACACCCAGCCTGGATGCACTTCATAGAAGACAGCCTCAGTGCAGTGCCCATCAGGATCAGTCAGATAAGAATGGAAGTGAAGAGGGACTCGAGACAAGATCCCAGAGAGGAATGCCAAGCTAATAATTCAGACTCAAGGCGATGAGAACCTGTCTCTGCAAAGCTATGTGGAGAGACTGCTGAGAAAAGCTGCAGTGGCTGGAGATAACGGCTCCCAGACTGGGATCTATTTCACGGGATGGAAATTCTAATCACATCTAAATATTATTGCTTTTAAATCTGGGATTTGGCTGGGCCCGAGTTTTCACCGTGCAAAACAGTTTTTTGATTGGTCGGCTGAGTTCAGAGTCTGTTATTGTTAGTGCTGTATCCAGTAATTTATTTCAAAACTGCATAGAATTTCTGTGTTCTGCTGCTTCTGTTTAGTGAGAAAGAATGTGCTATTTAGCTTTCCTCAGTAGGAAGGGTAAAAAAAAAAAGGGAGACAGAGAGGAGACAGATGGCTGTTTATTTTATATTCTGAATTTCAGCAAGCTAAGCCTGATGCCCCCATGATCAAGGTGTTTAGTAAGCCTGTCTGCGAAGGGAAGGAATGGAAACTTTGTCCTTCAGAAACCATCTCTGTCCCTTTTTTAAAATTTAAATTTGGGATCTCATCAAAAGAAGATACTGGAGACGTTTCTTAAATGTCTGTTCTGATATTGAATAATGTTCTTTAAAACAAATGATAGCTTCTCCTGAAAAACTGCCTTCCTTGCTTTTACTCTGGGGATATTTGAATCCTGTGAACATACATTGTTTTAGCAGTGGAGATGGGGCTCAGCCACTGTGTGTGATGACTTAAAGGTACTGCTAGAGTTTCATACAGTCACTTGTTCATGGCTGGCTGTCAGCCTGCACCAAAGACTCCAGTCAAAGGCAAGGGGACTCTGGAGTCCACAAAACAGGGAACATTAGAACTTTGTAAATAGCCCAGAGGAGAGAAGGAGTAGGATATAGGAGTCCCACATCTACTCTCCTACTTGCTGTAAATTTTGACAGAGACTTAGAGATTTAGTTTTAAGTGCATAGACCTGTATGTGCTTGGGAAGTTAGCATTTCAGGGAACTATCTTCATCCTGGGAAGGTATCCTGGCACAGAAAAAAAAAAAAAAAAAAAAAAAGAAGCAAAGCAATTTTCCTCAGAAGCCAGCTGGCTTCATCCCTGAGGTTCTATGACCTTAGTAACATTCAAAGTTGCCACTAAAGACCCAGTCAGTGTCTGTGGAACACACAGTTATTTACAAGCTTGTTTTCAATGGCTGCCTTTGCCAAGAAGGCTTCCAAACTAGAGCTCTGTTTTAGCTGGGCAGTTTCTGTGTACTTTCTGCCTTTCTCTTCCTTCATTGTTGATCCTTGCTTTATTGCCTATCCATTTGGTGTACTGTGCCCACTCTGGTAATGCTTACATCCCTGCAACACGTTAAAAAGATCCCCACTGTAAACCCTATAATGATCATCTCCTCAGTAGTCAGCATGGATCTTAAAGATGAAAAAAGTTTCCCTGGAAACCAGAATTATGCCAGGAGCAAAGTTCCTTTAATAATTATTTTATGGTTTTACTGATATATACTGATTACCATATTGGTGGGCCCAGTGTGACATTTCAAGATACATATGTGGCTTACAACAATCAATGAAATCTTTTAGGTAATATAACTGGGTTTGGGGCTCAGTGGTCACCAGTTGAGACTCTAATGTTGTGTTCTTGAAGAAGCAGTTGGTATGGATGCATGGCTATCACTAGTTAGACAAAGCAGAGAGAGCTCAAGCAAAAATAGAGGAGGCACACCAGAACAGAAGAAAGGTTGGAAGTTCAAAGCTTACCAAACATTGAGACTTTTATGAGTCATTTTTCACAATATGGCTTCTCTGACTCATTTGCATAGTACTAGCTTGGTCTTTTATGCACTACACATTACCTGGGGGTGGGGGTGGAGTTCCGTTCTTCCTCTTTGCCAGCTGCTTTCTTTCATATGCTAATGCATATCCCTGGTATAAAGTTCCTGCAGTTTTACCTAACTGACTGGGCATGGGGGTGGGGAATGGGTCGGAGTTAATAGGGGAAGTGTGGGATTTTCAGAACCCCTGAATGGAGAAATGAATGTTGTATTAACCTCTGTGATCTTATTGTAGGGTGCACGGAGAAAGTGGCTTATGCCAGAGGGAAGGGACAGTCTAAGGACACTGGAAAATATCCCATGGACACTGTCCTATGGAGCTTCATTTCATGGGCTATGAAGAAACTGGTTGACAACTTTCACCAAATATGCAGGTCTTTATTGGTGGCTGAAATTCTGTCACATGTCAACATTTGTGGGTATTATAATTGGATGACTGGTTTGGGCAATTGTGGTATCTTTGTCAAGTTTTTGGTTTTCTTTTCTTCTTCATCTATATTAAGAGAGGCTTCATTGAATAAACTCTGGTCTTGACCAAGTTCATTATAACTTCGTCCTTGGTACCAACTTGGAAAGTCCTTGAAATAATTAGAGGTTTCTGAAAGTCCAGGCCACTCAGTTTCTCTTGAATTTCCCTTGTGGCCCAGGCTAGCCTCAGCCTTGAACACATATTTCTTCTCTGCTTTAGCTTCCCTAGTGCAGGATCATAGATTACACCAGTATGTAAGAAGCTAGACTCTTCTGTAGTGCTTGCTTGTGTCAGTTGGAAGGAAACATGCCAGACTTGATAGCAACCTAAGTTCAGAAAGTGAAAGACCACGGAGTGATAAGATGGTATGCTGAGGTGGGAAGACTAAGAGAAGCGCTTGCTTATATACAGTATATGTTCTGTGCAGTGAGCATTTTCCTGACCTGAGAGACAAGAGGCCTGCCATTAGGTGAGAAGCTGTTGTGTATACCTACCTCATCAGCCTCACAGCATTTCTGGGAAAGTCAAGTGCTTGCAAAGACAAGAAGGCTTTCTTCATGATTTGCAACACTCTCAAATATTTCTTCATAGTCTATATCTATATTTACTCGCTGATTTTCTAGTTTATACTTTAAAACAGTAGTATAACGATATGACCATCTACTAAGGTAGACTTTCAACCCTGAACACATCATAGAATCTTTGATTTTGTATAGTTGGGCTGAGAAATTCTGCAACAAGTCCATCTTTATAGGAATGATACTTATTAGCATGTCGAGGAAGCATAAAATAGTGGTTGGTTGTAACTTAGTTGACAGAGTTCAGAAAAGCTTTCCCAGATGATGAAATACTTAACCTTATACTATAAAAATAAGAGGGAATTGGTTAGTTTGGAATGATGACTTTCAAGATGGCTCAACAGATGCAAGTGTTTACCACCCAACCCGACAATTTGAGAGTCCAACAACTCCTATAAGTTATTCTAACTTCCTTAGACACATTGTGGTATGTAAACACACACACACACACACACACATGATAGATAGATAGATAGATAGATAGATAGATAGATAGATAGATGTTAAAATTGTTAAAGTGTCTAGAATGAATGTCCTCTGAGAATTTATCATTAGCTAAACATTTTCTGATATAATGTAAAGAACAATGTCAAACTTTTTTTTAAGTTATACTTTTAAATTTGTTTTCAAATAACAGAATTCCATATTACCCTTTCATATGTACTTACTGTTTTACAAAATATATAAGACTTTTCTGTGTATTTAGTTAACCTCCTCTTTCTCTACCCCCTCTCCACTTAACCTTCCCTCTCCAGCCCCCCACTTTTACTTTCATATCACATATGGTCTACTAATCCCTTCCCTGAAAGCATCTTCACAACTCTAATGCCCCCTTCTAGCTTCTGAGCCTCTGCAGGTACTCCAAGCAAAAGGTACACATATGAATTTTCAATACTATGATCTATAAAAAGCAGTTTCAAAAAAATAGAGAGTGCTGACTACCTTTCAATGGGCCAGAAGATGTCATCAGGTGTGAAAAGTCATCAGTGCTCTTACCAGCCTTTGAACACTGCAAGCTGCAATGTCAACCTGTCAGACGAGATGAACCCAATGGTGAGATAGTGCTGTAACTGCCATGGGAAGACCCAACCACTTTCTGATTGGAATTTTAGGCCTTTTCTGCAAGAAGAAGCCATACTTGGTACTGTAAAACTGATGAAAATCCCATAACTGGAAGGTACAGGCCTTAGAGAGGACCCTGCTAGGATTCTTTGCTTAGTGAACATGGTGTCAGAGTGCCTTCTAAATGTTTATGCTCATACCTATAGATTGGTTCTGTTCTCACCCTTGGTTAGAGGAGCTTGTAGTGGATTACAGTTCATGAAGAGACTCATAACTGCTCAGAGTCTCAAAAATAAGTGACTATTGAGTACTCAATCCTAAATAGAATAAATTTACAACCCCTTTAAAATCTCAGAGAACACTGCAAGGCAGGTGAAGGAAAGAATGTAAAAGCTGGAGGGTGGGAAGGGGTACTATGAAATGTCATTTTCTCAATATGCCACGACTGCTCATATCTATGAAATTACATCAGCAATGAGTAATTACATAAGTCCTGTAGACAACAAGGTCCATCAATATTTCATCATGAATAGGGAAGGAGCTCATAAGATTTACCGCTCCCTGGGGAACTAGGGAGAGTTAATGGTTGTTGGGAGAAAGGAGTCATTTTCCTCTATGGCATTGGGACTAGTAAGTTGGCCTTGTTCAAAATAATATCCCCCAATCTGAATTCATGCAAGCAATCCTCATTAAATGGAGCTGGCCACACATACACAAAAAGACACAAAAGTAGGAAACAGAATATTTGGGAAGAAGAAGGGGTCCAGTGAAAGTAGCACAGAGGTAAGAGGAAGAGAAGATAATGAGGAAGCAAATAGTCAAAGCATATACATACACACACATATGTGTGTGTATATATATATATGTATGTATATATGTGTGTGTACACATATATATATTTATTGATACAGGGTACAGACCTTCTTAGCAGTCATTTATCTCTGCAGTGCCAACAATAATTCATTTAGTTGTTTGAATTCATGAATAAATACCAAAGAGAAGCAAATGCCTGACCCTGCTGGGATCCTTTCCAGATTTATATCTATAAAGAGCATAAACCCAGGAACAGTCAAGCCAAAGAATATATCCCGGCATCTCCACATGGCAAGCCCAGGACTTGGCAATCAATGGTTAAATTAGGGTATGTAAATGTCAGCTAAACAAAGTCATCATAGTTTAATGACACTTAAATTAGCAAACCATGAGTTAAAAACGGACAGATGCCTTTCTTCCAAAGAGTGTGGAGGACAGCACATTGTCCAACTTTCTATCCACAACTCATTAACATCAATTTAAATTATTTTTGTAAGCAACAACAATTAGATAATTTCCTTTTTGATTAGCTTTCAGGTTTATGCTTTTAAAGGCATTTTGTTATGTTAGTAATATAATATATAAATCACCTTTACCTCCAGTGTCTAAATGGTTGGTTTTCTAAAATTCTTTTCTAAAAATTGTACTTTGAAATTTTATTCTCCTTAGAATGGGGAACAAAATACCCATAGAGGGAGTTACAGAGACAAAGTTTGGAGCTGAGACGGAATGAAGGACCATCCAGAGATTGCCCTACCTGGGGATCCATCTCATAAATAGCCAGCAAATCCAGATACTTCTGCATATACCAGCAAGATTTTGCTGTCAGGACCCTGATATAACTGTCTCTTGTGAGGCTATGCCAGACAGAAGTGGATGCTCACAGTCATCTATTGGATGGAACACAGGGTCCCTCAATGGAGAAGCTAGAGAAAGTACCCAAGGAGCTGAAGGGGTCTGCAGCCCCATAGGAGGAACAACAATATGAACTAACCAGTACCCCCAGAACTCCTGTCTCTAGCTGCATATGTAGCAGAAGGTGGCCTAGTCGGCCATTATTGGGAGGAGAGGCCCTTGGTCTTGTGAAGATTACATGCCCCAGTACAGGGGAATGCCAGGGCCAGGAAGTGGGAGTGGGTGGGTAGGGGAGCAGGGCGGGGAGAGGGTATGGGGGACTTTCGGGATAGCATTTGAAATGTAAATGAAGAAAATATCTAATAAAAAAATTTTATTCTCTAAAAATGTCCTATAAGTATACAATGTATTTCTGTATCCATCCATTGTGCCCATACAGGTCTTTATACATCTCAGACACAACTCCCATCCAACTGCATGTCCTCTCTCTCTGTCTTTGTCTCTGTCTCTCTGTCTCTGTCTCTCTCTGTCTCTCTCTCTCTTTCAAGATCTCTCTTTGTTCCAGTAGTTTTAATCCATTCTTTCTCCATTTATGATCTCTGTCAGACACACTTTCTCCTCTATTTCCAGGTAGCTTTGTGCTCTTTCTCCACCATTCATTTTCTGTCTTCTTTTCTGTTGTTAATGATTGCTTTAGTTTTTCTCCATGATTTTTTTCCAGGATTATGACTTTTCTTCATTTTCTCCTCTTTATTTTCTGTGTTACTTTACTTGATTTTGTACTTCTTCATACTAATTTTACTTTTCTTACTTTCTCAGATTTGTTTTTCTTTTTTCTACTGTGATATATATGTATATGTATCTACAAATATATATGTGCATACATATGCATGTATATTATCTATGCTTATATTTGAATAAACATATACCTATGTACATATATATATACATACAGATTTGCATAGACACATATATGTACAGACATATATAGATTATGCACATGTAGATATGTATAGATATATGTACGTATAGATAAGTATTCATATACACATATATGTATACACACATATAGATGTGTATATATGTATATACTTATAAGTATATATATACACACATAGATATATATGTGCACATTATATATATATATGTATATATAAACTTTCAGGAACTATATGTAATATAGAGATGATTTCAAGTACACAGGAGGATGTGAGTACAGCTCATGTGTATGAATTACTTTTCTGTTGCTGGTATAAGATCCTATAACCCAAAGCAACTTATAGAAGAGTTTTCTCAGCCTATGGTTCCAGAAGGACAGAGAATCTATCATGATGGGGAAGGTATGGCAGCAGGAAACTGAGAAATCACATTTCAGCTGCACACTGGAAGAAAAGTGCAAAGGCAGGAAAGTGGGTAAGGCTGTAAGCTATCAGCACCCACTCCCGTGGCATGGTTTCTCCCCTCTGGCTTCACCATCTACAGCTTCTGGAGCTCCAACAGCAGCACCAACTAGAAACCAAGTGTTCAAATGTGTGAAACCACAACACTGAATTAGGTGTTATATGTAATAGAGAGATCATACACTGGTGAGTTTGTGTTAACCTGATACAATCCTAGACATGCATTGGCCTGTTGTCAGCACTGTATAACATTTTCTTGATTAATGATTAATGTGGGAGGATCTAGCTTATTGTGGATGGTGATACCTCTGGGCAGGAGACCTTTGGTTGTAAAAGAGAGAAAATTGAGTGACCCAGAGAAAAGAAAACAGTAGGCTACACTTCTCCATGGCTTTTGCTTCAGTTCCTGACTGCTGGTACCTTTCAATAGACTGTAAAGTGTCAGCGGAAATAAAACCTTTTCTTCCACAAGATACATTTATCAGGGAAACAAAACCAAATATCTCGTTACCCAAGATGGGCATCAGTGACAGACCAAAGTAGGATGTATCCAAAGTCCATCTTGGTAGAGACCAATGAGTTTACTGGACTTTCTTACAGACCTCAGATAAAAGGTTACTTACAGAGGGTAAGTGTGGTGGTTTGAATACGCTTGGCCCAGGGAGTGGCATTATTCGGAGGTGCAGTCTTGTGAGAGGAAGTATCACAGTGGGGCTAGGCTTTGAGAGACCCTCCTAGCTGCCCGGAAGCCAGTCTTCTTCTATAAGAAGACAAGATGTAGAATTCTCAGCTCCTCCAGTGCCATGCCTGCCTGTACGCTGTCTCTTCTTGCCATGATGATAATGGACTGAACCTCAGACCCTGAAAGCCAGCCACAATTAAATGTTGTCCATTATAAGAGTTGCCTTGATGGTGGTGTCTCTTTACAGCAATGGAAATCCTAACTAAGACAGCAAGCAACCCCCACATAGCGAGGTTACCTCCAGTTCTCATCCATCAGGGGTAGTGACTTCATGTGAGCTGTATTGTAGAGCCACACTTTTCTTTTTCTTTTCTTTCTTTTTTTTTTTAACTTTTTTTCTTAAATTTTTTATTATTTAGATGCACTTTATACCTCAAACATATTAATAATATTGAGTATTTTGAGAATCAAATAATTCATAAAAATTTGTTCAACTTTTACATTCATATCATTTTATACCCTAAAGATATCATTAATGAACCTTTAAGACTATCTATAACTGAGGATCCTATATGGTGAATACAAAACTGTTTCAAAACATGCAAAATATTCTTTGGGACGTAAGCATAGTAAAAGAGCATAAAATATTAAAAATGAATGATTAAGAAATATATTCACAAGCCCTTATATGATACGACCTGACCTAGTGAGAGAGAACTTAAAATGTATTATATATCTGTGTACATTGTCTAACTGTAAGTTTACATTGAAAAGATTATCAGTGTTTCTAGGAGAAAAAATATTTTATCAGTAAATATATTTTAAAAGTTTCAAAATAGCAAGAACTATTTGAAGTTAAACATTAAGAAAATGCTGATTTCAAGCAGAATGAGAAAAATTATGAATAATATTTCCATGATGTTTGCAGAACATGATTTTAATATTTTCAACTGTTAATTTTCAGCAAACATTATAATTATTTTAAGATATATTTCATTCTTATGTCTTCCTTTTCATTTCTGATTTTATTAATTTGGATACTGTCTCTGTGCCCTCTGGTTCCTCCGGCTAAGGGTTTATCTATCTTGTTGATTTTTTCAAAGAACCAGCCTCCTGATTTGTTGTTGTTGTTGTTGTTGTTGTTTTTTATTCTTTGTATAGTTCTTTTTGTTTCTATTTGGTTGATTTAAACCCTGAGTTTGATTATTTCCTGCTGTCTACTCCTCTTGAGTGAATTTGCTTCTTTTTGTTCTAGAGCTTTTAGGTATGCTGTCAAGTTGCTAGTGTAAGCTCTCTCCAGTTTCAATTTGGAGGCACTTAGAGCTATGAGTTTTCCTCTTACCACTGCTTTCACTGTGTCCCATAAGTCTTGGTATGATGCATATTCATTTTCATTAAATTCTACAATTTTTTTATTTTTGGTTTTCCAAGACAGGGTTTCTCTGTATAGCCCTGGCTGTCCTGGAACTCACTCTGTAGACCAGGCTGGCCTCGAACGCAGAAATCCACCTTCCTCTACCTCCAAAGTGCTGGAATTAAAGGCAAGTGCCACCACTGCCTGGCTTCATTAAATTCTAAAAAGCTTTTAATTTTTTTCTTTATTTCTTCCTTGACCAAGTTATCATTGAGTGGAACATTGCTCAGCTTCCATGTGTATGTATGCTTTCTGTTGTTTTTGTTGGAATGTAAGACCAGCCTTAGTCCATGGTGATCTGATAGGGTACATGGGATTATTTTAATCTTCTTGAATTTATTGTGACTGATTATATGGTAAATTTTGGAGAAGGTACCATGAGGTGCTGAGAAGAAGGTATATTCTTTTGCTTTAGGATGAAATGTTCTATAAATATCTGTTAGCTCCATTTGGTTCATATGCCTTTAGTTTCACTGTGTCTCTGTTTAGTTTCTGTTTCCATAATTTGTCCATGGCTGAGAGTGGGGTGTTGAAGTCTCCCACTATTACTGTATGGGGTGTGATGTGTGCTTTGAGCTTTAGTAAATTTCTTTTATGAATGTGGGCACCCTTACCTTTGGAGCATAGAAGTTCAGAATAGAGAGTTCATCTTGGTAGATTTTTCCTTTGACCAGTATGAAATGTCCTTCCTTATCCTTGTTGATAACTTCTGGTTGAAAGTCGATTTTATTCGATATTAAAACATCTACTCCATCTTGTTTCTTTGGACCGTTTGCTTGGAAAATTTTTTTCCAGCCTTTTACTCTGAGGTAGTGTCTGTCTTTGTCACTGACGTGGGTTTCCTGTTTGCAGCAAAATGCTGGATCCTGTTTATGTATCCCGTCTGTTAGTCTATGTCTTTTTATTGGGGAATTAAGTCCATTGACATTAAGAGATATCAAGGAAAAGTGATTGTTACTTCCTGTTATTTTTTGTTTTTAGAGTTTGGAATTATGTTTGTGTGGCTATCTTTTTTTGGGTTTGTTGAAAGATTACTTTCTTGCTTTTTCTAGGGTGTAGTTTCCCTCCTTGTGTTGGTGTTTTCCATCTATTATCCTTTGTAGGGCTGGATTTATGGAAAGATGTTGTGTAAATTTGGTTTTGTCATGGAATATCTTGTTTTTTCTGGTAATTGAAAGTTTTGCTGGGTATAGTAGTCTGAGCTAGCATATGTGTTCTCTTAGAGTCTGTATGATATCTGCCCAGGATCTTCTAGCTTTCACAGTCTCTGGTGAGAAGTCTGGTGTAAGTATAATAGGTATGCCTTCATATGTTATTTGACCTTTTTCCCTTACTGCTTTTAATTTTCTTTGTTTAATTTTCTTTGTGCATTTGGTGTTTTGATTATTATGTGACAGGAGGAATTTCTTTTCCAGTCCAGTTTATTTGGAGTTCTGTAGGCTTCTTGTATGTTCATGGGCATCTCTTTCTTTAGGTTAGTGAAGTTTTCTTCTATAATTTTGTTGAAGATATTTACTGGCCCTTTAAGTTGGGAATCTTCGCTCTCTTCTATTCCTATTATCCTTAGGTCTTGTCTTCTCATTGTGTCTTGGATTTCCTAAATGTTTTGGGTTAGGAGCTTTTGCATTTTGCGTTTTCTTTGATTGTTGTATCAGTGTTTTCTATGGTATGTTCTTCACCTTAAATTCTCTCTTCTCTCTTGTATTCTGTTGGTGATGCTTGCATCTATGACTCCTGATCTCTTTCCAAGGTTTTCTATCTGCAGTGTTGTCTCCCTTTGTGATTTCTTTGTTTCTATTTATGTTTTTATATCCTGGATGGTTTGTTCATTTCCTTTGCCTGTTATATTTTTGTGTGTGTTTGTTTTCCTGTAATTCTTTAAGGGACTTTTGTGTTTCCTCTTAAAGGGCTTCTACCTGTTTACCTGTGTTCTCCTGTATTTCTTTAAGGGAGTTATTTAACTCCTTCTTAAAGTCCCCTATTATCATCATGAGAAATAATTTTAGATCTGAATATTGCTTTTCTGGTGGGATGGTGTATCCAGGACTTGCTATGGTGGGAGAATTTGAGTTCTGATGATGCCAAGTAACCTCAGTTTCTATTGGTTATGGTCTTATGCTTGCCTCCTGCCATCTGATTATCTCTAGTCCTCCCTGCCCTCGCTATATCTTACTGGAGCCTGTCCTTCCTGTGATCCTACTTGTCAGAACTACTCAGAGTTCAGCTGTCTCTGTGATCCTATGATTCTGGCATCCTGTGATCCTGAGATCCTGGGTGTGTCAGAGCTTCTGGGAGTCAAGCTGCCTCTGGGACCCTGAGATCCTGGTGTGACCAAGGTCTTGTGATACTATGATCCTGGGCATGTTAGAGGGCCTGGGAGTGGTGCTTTCTCTGAGTGTTTGGGACTGGATGTGGAGTTCACACACAAGGTCTGTTGAGGGCACTGGCCCAGACTGGAAGGAACCTGTGCCACTGGTCGGGCAGAGTTCCTGGGTGCCTGGGTCCCACTGGTCCCAGTTACTCCCTGGTGTTGGGGCAGATGTTGTATCCTCATCACCTCTGATCCTATGATCCTGGGAGTATTAGAGTGCCTGGTAGTGGGGCTTCCTCTGGAGCCACACTTTCAAGTAACCTCTACTTCCCATATATTTTCATATCTTGCACAGTCACTTGCAGCTGAGGAAAGGAGAAGCTAGTTTGTATTTGCTGATTTTTTTGTAAACTTCATACAAGCTACAGTCATCAGAGTGGCAGGAGCCTCAGTTGAGGAAATACTTCCATGAGATCCAGCTGTAAGGTATTTGTCAGTTAGTGACCAATGAAGGAAGACCCATGGTGGGTGGGGCCATCCCTGGGTTGGTGGTCCTGGGTTCTATAAGAAAGCATGGTGAGTAAGCCATGGTGAACAAGCCAGTAAACAGCACCTTTCCACGGCCTCTGCATTAGTTCCTGTCTCCAGGTACCTGCTGTGTTTGAATTCTTGACTTGACTTCCATCAATGATTAACAGTGGTATAGAAGGGTAAGCCCAATAAACCCTCTCCTTCCCAACTTGCTTTTTGGTCATGATGTTAATTACAGCAATGGAAACCCTAACATACTTTTCCTATAGATCTGGCTAATACTGTTTTTCTTCTTTAGTTTCCATGGCTATCAGAACAACTCCAAGATGGCATCCTGTTATGATCTGAGGAAAAATTGTCACCTAGCTGGTATGAACATAAATTATTTGTGTTTCAGAAAGAACACAGGTGCAAGTGGCTCAAGGCCATATCCCAAGCTGGCCTATGAACATCTCTTCTATGCCTAGTCACAGAGGAACAGGCAGAAGCAAGAGCATCATGATAAAACACCTAGAAAAGTGGGAGAAAATAAAGAGATAATGAAGCTCTTTTTAGACTCTTATATCATGCATCATCCTTATACTGGACATTACAACCACAGTTAGTTTTGTTAGCATGACTAATCTATGGTGGCCCCTTATCAATACTATAATACCTATTGTCTCAATTATATGTAGAAAACCCAAGTGCTATTAGGAAGTTTACAAGATAGAACACAATTTCAGTGTCTCACACAAAGTCTACTATGTGGTCTAGGATAGAACCTAGACTCATTTTCAGAATATAACACTAGAGTAAGACCTGGCTCCTCGTCTCTGTTCAAGTGTTTACTCAACACCCAGATTCTTCCCATCTCTTCAAGTTTTTCTACTCTATCTCACCTACCCAGTTCTTGGTCATGGATCATACACACAGAGAGACACACACTCAGACCTCGGCAGTCTACACACAGCTAAGCTTGTACAATCTGATCCTTCGGCCACCTTCCTAAGTCTTTTGTTGGCACCCTGTAGAAATCCTAACATTCTCAGAATCTTCTCTGGACATTCTTTTATTTCTTCTACTAGCCTAAGTCTTACTGTTCTTCAGTCCCTTTTTTCCATGACCTTTTCAAGACCATGCCCCCATTTCTGCAAATACGTGAGGTCCCTAAAGCAGGCTTCCCTCCCTTCTCATTGGTATATAGAGACCATTTATACTGTGACTTCCTACTTGAACATGAAGTCATTGATAATTACCACTTCTGTTGTTATCACCTGTCAACATTCTGGTTAGTTGCTATTAATATCAGGAAATGTCAGTTTTGGGCTATCTTTTTGTCCTTCTTAAGGCCTACACATTAATTGCCTTCCCATTTGTGATCTTTCAAAAATATTTTTAATTGACACACATGCAAGCACATAACAGTTGACTATGTATGTTTAAGACAGTGTCTTAGTTAGGGTTTTACTGCTGTGAACAGACACCATGACCAAGGCAAGTCTTATAAAAACAACATTTAATTGGGGCTGGCTTACAGGTTCAGAGGTTCAGTCCATTATCATCAAGGTGGGAGCATGGCAGTATTCAGTCAGGCATGGCACAGGCAGAGCTGAGAGTTCTACATCTTCATCCAAAGGCTGCTAGTGGAAGACTGACTCCTAGGCAACTAGGGTGAGGGTCTTAAGCCCACACCCACAGTGACACACCTACTCCAACCAGGTCACACCTCCAAAATGGTGCCATTCCCTGGTCTAAGAATGTATAAACCATGACATTCAGTGTGGTATACACATACAAAAATTGTGTGTGTGTTTAGAATACAGTATTGCAGATACACATATTGTGTATTGTTCAAGTCAAGTGAAACATTTTTTCATTAATTTATGTATTTATTCCCTTTACATCCCAACACCATCTCCTTCTTCCAGCCCCTCCCCCCTTAACACAGATCCTTCCTCCATTTCCACCCCTTACATCCTTCTCCTCTGAGAAGAAAGACCCCTTCCACCTGCCCTGGGTATCAGGTGAAACATATTTATACCTAGGAACTCTTGTCATTTCTTTATGGTAAAAGTCTCACAAGTTTTCGCCTACTTTTTAAAATATTCAGTAAATACATATCATTTTTATTCGCCCTACTGTACACTAGCACTCCAAAATCAAACCTTTTCTATTCTTCCCCCCTGCCTGCTCTCCTCAGCCTCTTTTACTGCTATGACGTCTCTTATCATTTTTGATGGTTTTGAAGACCTATTTGCATAATTTCTTCTCCATCCTGGTATTTGTACCCATGTCCTTTTTTATATATCTCAGTAATAGTTTCTCTTGGTCCTGCCTCCTATTGTCACACCCTTGGTTACTTTTCACTTTGCAAAATATCCCAGACACTTTCTACCTTAGTGACATGAACACATGAGTTAACAGCTCACTTAGCAGTTTTTCCCAAGAAGTGAGTGCATCTGCGACTCCTGACTGAGAGCTTTTGGGCAGTGTGAATGCATTCATGGGCATGAACTCTCTAGTACAAGGCACTAGGGAACCACTGCTGTTGCTATGCTATTATTCAGTTGCCGCTTAGACTCCTCTATTTGCATTGTCCTATGTCTGAATGTCCCTCCTGTCTCTCTATAAAATTTCCATCTCTATCTCTGGACATTTGCTTACCATAGTTTAAAAATCCCTTGCACCCCAGTGATACAGTTGATTAGTCTGTGGTACATAAGCAGTTTGGCATCCTGAACACACTTTCCTCATTAACCCATTGGTGACTGTGACCCAAAACAGCAGTCACTCCTTCACAAACACCTCCTACCCTTGTTAGTCCTTTTCCCCATAGTTACACTCTCAAATATTTGAGTAACTCCCTCACAGTTACTCTCAAATATTATCTATAAAATATACATTCCCTGGACAACCTCCTTATTTTCAGATGTTGACCAACATTTATGCTTTGCCTAGAATGCCTTGCCTGTTAATGTTACACAATTCTATTCTGCACTGGAATCAGCACCCATAGCCTTATTTCTTCCCATAGTGTGGAATAGGACTAATGCTATTATCTAAGGCAAAATCTCTCTCTATGACTTAGTGCTCTCATTGCTTCTCTAAGACCCGTCTCCCAATAGCTATCTCCTCAACAGAACAAATGAGACAAGGACAAAACAACTGTTTGCATTTCCTAAAAGTCCCCACAACTGCATTTTACTCATTACCTCACTAAAAGCACACATGTCTCACACATGTAATGACTCATATCCCAGAATGTCCCCTCTATCTCACTGCCATATCCTCTTCATTTCACTAGCTGGTACCAGAGGTTATATTAACCATTGTTTACGCCCTCATTATAAACTTTCCCTCTGGGAGAAAGCAAGATCAACAGAGGAATGGAGACTTCTCATTCTGCTGCAATCCCACTTTTAAAAAACAGCGTCTAAGACTAAAAGATACCATAACATCTTTCCATAAATCATTCAATATGCTATAATGTTTCTACTGAAACTACATAAGTCTCCTCTGAAGGCGATCTGAAGGACCAGAGTTTGATTGCACTTTGCTGTGACAGAGACTTCTGAAGGAGCAAGACCAAAACAAGCAAGGGTTCATCCCAGTGGTACTATTATGAGAAGGAATGGATTCCAAGAGCTTGATTCCAGCTAGAAAAGGAGCTTGGATTCTGGAGGTTCTCACTGGATAGACAGAGTTTGCACAGAAGCACAGTGCACGGACACTATGTGCACAGAGATTTTTAACTATGATGAAACAGGTTTTTGGATGCTTGACTCCAAAGGTAGTGTTGGGATACAAAGATTGAAAGAAGCATATAGAATGCTGAGAACTGTCATGGTCCATCATGGCTTAACATAATGGCCCTTGGTATTTTCATCAACAGAATTCATTTCAACCAGTTATAGTAGGTGAGTCACTGAACAGAAAGATCCTTTGGACTTGGAAATTGGCAGGGGAAGACTTTCTCCTAAAAATATTTTCATCCAATATTTGAATTACATAAGTGTCAAAATATGTCATTTGGAAGATGGTATTTTCAGCTCACACAAAATTACTTTTTTGGAAATAATATTTATAGAATATAGAATATGTCATTAATTAGCCTATTTTAAAATTAGAAAACTAAGACACATGTGTGCATTGTGTTTTGTTTGTCAAACTTTAATTTTATAATTAAGTTCTGTGATTGTAATTTGTCTTCATTGTTAATGATGATTTCTATAACATTGTAGCAATTGAGTAAAAATTTATCATTCTTTGGTCTGCTTCTGGAAAGAAACATCATTATTATTTTTTTTAAAGATTCTCACAAAAGTCTTATTTAGCAATAAAGTTTTAACAGGTGAAAAGATATATGGATACATAAAAATGAGACAAAGAAAATATATTAAAATATCCACCAAAGTACATAGAGGGCCTGAGTTCTACGAATGTTTATTTTACATTTTACTTAACTCTAATTTTGAAGAACTGTTTTTATTGGCAATCAGAAAAACATTTATACCACAACCCCTCCTCCTAAGGCTCCAGGATCATTGGGGAAGAAAGAGCTGAAAAGAGAAAGAGCAAGAAGTGGCCAATGAAATGGAGTTTCCAGGACACAGCAGGGCAGCCACACAGGTGAACCCACAGTGGTTGTGACTGGATGCACAAGACAAGTCAGACCAAATCTCAGAATGGAGAAGAGAGTTGGATATGAGGTTGCACCCCTAGCCAAGGAGGTATGAACAACTAGGAGAGGGAGAAGCAGTTTTCTCAGAGTGTAGTTTTTGGAAAGTCAGCCTTTGTTCCCAAGTTGCTTTTGGTCATGTTGTTTTATCATAGAAATAGAAACCTAACTCAGATGGAATGTGTACAGTACATGCAAACATTGTACCATTTTACATATACGGCTTAAACATCTAAGGATTTGATGTCTATACTAGGTCCTGCAAAGTAAAAAATTAAGTTATCACTTGTGGAACTATGTTCAGCTCTGTGCTAATTTACTCCTTAGCAGAGATAGCACATAATCGATTGTTTAGCCCAAAATTATGGATGGTAAAATCTCATGAAAATTCACTTGTAGTCATGGAAATAAAAATGAATACAACTTATCTGTATATTTCAGTTGATGGATCATAATTTGCTAGAATGTGGAAATACTCCAATCTCCTACTTCTCTTCAGGCATTAGAGCTCCTGACCAAGGATCATGAGTCTGTACAACAGAAAGCGAGAAATAAGCAAGTCTCATGAATCTATGACCTTTCCTGCAGATTTAGTGATGTACTCTGCACCACCAATGGTAAAAGAGAAGAGGACATAGAGGAAGACAGAGTGGCTTCCAGTAGGATTAATCAAGGGACAGAGCTTGTCGTCCTGTGTTCTATTGGTTAAAGTGCACATAAAATTCCCTCACAGTGCCTGGCTTCTGTTAGAAGTCTGATAAATGTTGTTCACCTGTTCATTCTTCTGACTTCTCAAACAGCCAAATTTCAGGACCTGTGGCCCATACTGTACTGTCACATATACATGGCAGCTTTTCCATTTATATGGCAAGGACTATGGCTCTGAGCTGAGACAGAAAACATGTGGGAGATAATTATTTGGGATCCAGAGTCAGATTGTTTGGACCAATTCATCATCTTGAGTTTTACTAGGTTGTGATCCTGGCGAACTGTTGTGCCCCAGTTTTCTCATACATTTACGTCGGAGTATTTGTTAGGGGGAGTAAATAAATACATGCATAATACTTAGACAGCTACCTGGCTCATGGTAAGATGCAAAGTACCAATAAAAGGAAGTTTCCTTCTCCTCCTTCTCCTTCTCCTTCTCCTTTTCTTCCTTCTCCTCCTCCTTCTTTCTCTTCTTCCTCCTCCTCTTCCTTCCCTTCCTCCTCCTCTTCCTCCTCTTCTTTTATTATTATTTGCTATCATTATTATACTATTATGACTTTATTTCTTCACAGGTGGCATCAAATGGTATAGTAATAAATGTTGCTAACTTAATTAAATATTCTGACTTAGTGTTCATTAGCAATCACACTATATATGTACAAAAATAAGAAATCAAGGCAAGAACTTAAAAATCACTATAAACATATAGCTTTTACTTATCATGTATTTGTGTTTCAACGTTCATAGAGAGTAATCATGAAACAGTAATATTTAGCATTTGGGAAATAATGGATCACTTGATCACTTCCTTCTTTTTTCAGCAAAAGGAGACATTTTTTTTATAGATTATTGTTTTGCCCAAGGATTCAGTGATTCTAAGACAAAGGATGAAGGGACATAGATCCTACCAGTCATCCTAGGCTATCTACCCCAGTTCTTAGCATAACTCTTGCCTATCCTTTCTCATTATTCACAATGTTTAAGCCTTTTCTGTCCATCTTGTTTGAGATCACAAGCCTGGCAGTTAGTTATTTATTGAACACTTACCAAATATTTGCTAAGTATAAGGCGAAAAGACCTAGAAATTTATAACAATAACCCCTCCCTCTTTCTCTCTCACATACAGTCTAAATGTGTGAAAGATCTATAACAGAAATACTCAATAGCTCTGGATCCACAATGAAAACCTATGTAGCAAACAGTGAGAATACACAAGAATGAGGACCTCATTAAACAGGCAGATGGCAGTGTTCTCACAAATTAAGACAGCATTGGTGATTTGACCTTACCATCCTATCCCAACCATTCCTCCTTGAACTTCTTAGCATTTTCAGAATAAAATGTGACCCAATACACACTTTGAAAAAGTGTTCTAAAGTTTCTTATTGAGTACATTCAGACGTGCAGAACTGTGCTTATGGGTGTGCCTCCTTATTAGTTATTGGGTAACCCAGGAAGTTATAAGTCATATATTCTCATCCACTTCTTGGTATTATTAGATTTCACAAAGTTATACTTTTCATGAAGTTACTGGTATTTTGTCCTTCATTTTCTTGATATTGGTAAGATACTAAATGAAGCTTTTAAATTAGATTTGTGGTAGCAATATAAAGTGAAAAGTGTGTCATGGCAGCCCATGTAGACTGAGGAGCAGAATGCTACCATCACTAGATCAACAGCAAAAGACAGTATGTCTTTAATGAATTTATTACTAGATCCTGAATATGTGGCCAGAAGATTTGTACCCAACAGTTAAAATTCTATAAACCTCTATTTCAAATGTTATTGAACATGGTTTCACTCTTCAACCTATCCTGTAGTCTCTAGAGAAACCCACCAGGCAGGAGGGCAAAATGAATGACTTACTGTGTAAGCCACTAGTAAAGCTAGCACTATTAGCAAGGGCAAGTGAATGGAAGATAAAACGTGACCTGTGTTGTCAATGAGGTGAACTCATCTTCAGTCTTGATCCATTTCTATGGCCAATAACCAGGGGGAGTAAAGTCAAGTCTTTCCTTCGAACTTCAAAAGTCAGCAGGCAGAGAACAAAGAAGCAATGGGCCATAAAAGAAGATCAGGGCTGAGCTACATTTTTCAAAGGCCAGAAGCAGCTCATGTTTTAATACCTGGATCTGGGACATGCCAAGGAACACAACTTCTAAACCAAGACCTAGATGAGCCCCAAGTGAACCTCACTCATTTTGTTTGAGGGTTGGTACTAGAAGTACCACATCATAATGGACTTTTGAAAGTGAATCCATCCAATGGGAATATGTACTCTGAAGAAGTCAGAGCAAGACTGAAAATGAAGGAATTGGGTCATTAGAAGGGAGGGAGAATATTGTGATCCCGTTTTCAGGATGTCTTCGTTATCTTTAGATATATATCCTTTCTTGTCCTTCCAGAATCTCAATCAACAGTTATGGTTTATACTATTTGACAGAGCATTTGTGTTAGACATTCAAGCAACTTAAGTTGTTTAAAACTAATAGTCTCCGTGTAGTTCTCTCTCTCTCTCTCTCTCTCTCTCTCTCTCTCTCTCTCTGTCTCTCTCTCTGTCTCTCTCTCTGTCTCTCTCTCTCTCTCTCTCTCTCTCTCTCTCTCTCATCCACAAATGAGATGAAAGACAATTACAGTGAGGAGGAAAAAATATATATTTTTATGTCCCACAACCATGACATCAGTCTGTTCACAATGATGTCTAGGTGGTCGAAATCTACAAATGCAATATTGGGAGATTTCCTATGTGCCAGAAAACTGTGGCACCTAGCACAGCCTCTCTGACACCTCCATTTACCCCTCTGCTTTCTCTTTGGGGAGCCAGGGTCCTCTGCTTGCTAGCAACAAATAGTACAGCAGATGGCAGCAAGCAGCTGCCACATGCTCTGAGCTTATCATGTCCAAGTCATGTTCAGCCAGGCTGAAGGAAGGTTGAAAGGGGAGTTAACTTGTCAGATTTCTGTGTTCTCTTTTTCTTCTTCTGTCTCTGCCTTTCCTCCATAGAAAGGAAGAAGCATTTAATCTCTAACTAGCACATAAAATCAACAATTAGAGGCTGGACAAGAACACAGGTTTGTTCCTGAAGGCTGAGCCCTACCTGAGTCTGAACAGTGGTAGAAGGCATGGAAGAAGGCCACACTTGCTGCCTGCCCTGCTGCCTTGTTCACTTCTCAGCCTTCAGGGGCTATTGAGCATTCCTTGGATATACATTCTGAGAACACTCATCCAAAGCCAAATTCTTCATAGGCTATTTCTACTCTCCCTCTACCTGTCCATCTTACACCAGCAGCTACGCAGAGGACACAGGTAGCAGGAAGGCCTGAGAGCCCCCAGCTTTCAGCCCAGGAGCACAGAGATAAGCTTGGATTCTCCTAACTCAGCCTCTGCAGACCACAGCAGAGCTGTCAACATGCTCTGTACTTCTCTGAGCCCCTGCCTTTAAACTTGTCCTGTTTAACTCAGCTCAGAAGCCTGGAATCTGTGAAAGTAAACATTTCTTATCCCTTGGATAAGCTGGATAATGCAATTTAAAATACAGACGTCTATTCCCTGGACAAACACAACTGCCCTGACGTTAATGGGGCCATTTATCTGTGTTGAAGTTGGTAAGCCATGAGCACTGTTGGTGATGTTGGGATTTGGGGGATCTGATTAGCTCTGTAGCTCAAGTGACAGTAAGAACAGTGCCTGTGACATGGGTTGGTTTCTCCTATCTTTTGGGTCATTAGATAACTTGAATCTTTTCTCCTCTGTGCTAAAATCTGAAAGGTAAGGTTTTTTTTCTAGATTTAGACAGTCCAGTTTATTTTTCATAACTATGAAGTTGTACCTCAGCCTGGCATCCTGTTTCAATGAGGTTCTCCAAAGCTGTTATCCAAACTTAAAATTTCTACAAAAGACAGACCCTGCAGGAAACTAGGATTACAGGTTTTAACACCAAGGCTTTGAATTCAAAATATTTAAAAATACCTTCAGTACGTGGATGCATTTGGAGCTACCACATCTTCCTGTCTGGCTCACTAACTGGAAGTTCAGGCTTTCCTATTCAATTGACCCTGACTGTCTCAGGTGATCACATCGCACAAATAGTGCAATCACAGTACAAAACTCAGCCGATGGACTTTCTAAAACTGGTTCATACAAAGTGTTGAAATAGAGTACAGAATGTTAAAATAGAGTCCTGAAAGAAAAAAAAAAACTCTCCCAAATACCTTTGCAAAGTGAAGCAAAATGAGGATATCTACATTTTAGTAGAAGTTGGATAAAAACATTTGCCTCCCCTGCATCATTTCTGGGATGAACCATTTGGCTAAATCTCTGGTTTCTTAGCAACAGATAGTAACTGATTAGGTAAGTGATTCCTATTTATCCTAATAAAAAATTATGAAATAGTGAAAATGTGAATCTATTGGCAAAATGAGAGAAAAATTCAAATCACTAAGAGATGTTCCTTAGAAGTCTTTCAAAATATTTTAAAAGCACTTTGAAAAAAATCCAACTTGAAAACTTTGAATTTTATCTCAGTCCATTGTCCTGAAGTCCAACTATTGAGAAATAACTCCCCAGGAAAGGCCCTTGCCTGCTTTATTCAGCTCAATGGTGTATCTACTTCAGGAAGACTGTCAGGCTACAGGCTACTTGGAGGGCCTCATGATATTTACCTTTCTTTTTTATCTTTTTGCAGCTCACTGACTTAACTGAATAACTAGGCAGCAGACTTCATGATCTATTTCTTACACCACCACACCCCGGGGGCCACCTCACCACTGGAGTTGCTGATGAGTGTCACTGTGTCTGTGACTTTATTTGGGTGCTGAGCTGGGCTAAGGTCTTCATGCTGCATGGCAAAAACACTCTGTTAAGTGAATCATCTCACTAGTCTTGAAACACAGCTATCCTAAAAGTTCCCCAGAGATGGAGAACAAATTCTCTATGCATTTAATGTTCTCTACCTATTAAAGGCCATTTTGCTTCTCTTATAGAAGTGGGTTGCAAAGGCAGATAGCCTTTAAAATAAGCACGAATTTACTATTGTATATGAGATCAGGATGATACAAAGCAGAGCAAGACAGGCTTCCCAGAGTATACCAGTTCAAAATCCCCCAAAGAACACATGATTTGTACAAATTCCTCTGGATTGGGATGCTGTGTACATTTTAGAGTGAAGGAAAAAAAATGGAATAATTTCAAGGCTTTCCAGAAACAGATAAGAATTGAGTAAAAGGGAGAATCACATACCACTTGACGGCTGATACTGTCCTGCCGGCCAGAGGAAAGAGGTGAGAAGCCAGACATAGAGCCCTGGTTTTCTCAAGGTCACCCAGGCTCTAACCAGAATAAAATTAAAATGCAAAAAATGTAGAACAACACAATCTCTTTTCTTTGAACAATTTAGAGAGTAGATACAAAGCAAAAACCTAAAACTGCAACACAACTATCTATATTATATATTATTACTTAATATCTAATCATAATTATGTATAATATATTATAGAGTATTAGTATATATTTTTATTATATTTTGGATATTACATATATTATATAGTAAATCACAGAAGCTGTACATGTTTGAAGAAAAAGCAACTGCAACTTGAGAACTTCTTTATCTGTAGGAGTGTAGTGTTGCTCTGAGAGTCCGCAAAAAACAGACTATCTTCATCTACAAGAATTGTAATGGTATGTGCATGCATTTGTGCATGGCTCTGCCATTGGCTTGGCTTGTGAAATGTCACTGATGCTCATTTTGCATGGATAACAGACTAGTAACTCCTGCACCCAATGATTTCTGAGTCCTTCATTCTCTCTCTCTCTCTCTCTCTCTCTCTCTCTCTCTCTCTTTCTTTCTTTTTTCTTTTATTTTTTATTTTTTTTGCCTTTGAATCCGTTTTGTAAATTACTGGACAGGTAAAGAGAGGCAAGGCTATTAGCGAGAGAAGGTCAGCTCTGTCCTAAGGAAATATTAGTGGTGGATTGATGCCCTCCAGCCTGCCTCCAAGAAAAATACAAGGAAATAAAATAGCTAAGTGGAGAGTGTGACATACCAGGAAGGAGTACATGCTAAATTTCTTTCACTGTGAATTGACAATTAAGCATATTAACATTTTTATTATGTTTTTACTAACAGGTAGCATTTTTTCAAACCATTAAGATCTCAGAAAAGTATTACATGACTGTGTCACTGTTATGGATTTTAAGACAGTTGCCCAGCATGGCATGACACAGTATCTCCCTCCCTCTCAAATGACTGTTTCTCAATCATATTTTGCACCAGGAATGGCCTAATGGTCTGGTCATGTTCCAGAGGTACAAGAAGAAAACATGTTTAAGAGCATTTCTTCAGCCCGTGAGTCCCAGTGTTAAGATGGAAATCTGAATTGAAAGGGCAGAATGACTTACAACAACCAGTCAGAGAAAAGCATGGGATTCATATCCCAGATGGGAAATCTGGGAAGAAGAGGCAGAGATACCAAACCTTTCTTTCTTTGGCAAATACAAAATGCAGGCTGCACCTCGAGCCTGCTTCCAGGATTTGCTAAATAAGAATTTCATGGCAAATTATCAAGAGCCTGCAGAACCACTTGGTTTGTAACCCACATACTGCTCAGTGTCACTTTCCTGTTGTTCTGCTAGAAGTTATTCATATTGAATTCAGCAATGGATCCTGGCCTTAGACAACCAAGGAATCAATAAGATCACGCTGGCATCAGCTGCCTGAGCCTTAGATAGAAATTACTTGAACCCTCATAATGTTTGTTAGTAGAATTCCTTTTGATCTGTTGAAGTCTTAAATGATCAGCAGAGAGGAGTTCTATAAAATAGTCTCTTCGTTCAGTTCTTCACTCAGCTTGGTCTGAGTTCTCTTAAGTTGCCAAATAAACAAGGTCAGGTCAAAAGGCTTCCAAAACAGTCCAGCTATCCCCTCTCCCACTCCTGGTGATGTTGTAACAGGAGACAGGAACCTAAGTCTGAGTGTTTACCATTTATAGATCCGCACGTATATCCAGAAGAGCTAATTGAAGAGAAAGTGAAGAGAGAATATGGTTCTTGGAGTATAGAGTCTGCATGAAAACCAAGACCCAAAGTCTTCTTTCCAAGTCCTTGATGTTTTAGAGTAAAAACAGAAGCCAAAGGCTAATTAGCAGTTAAATGGTAGATCTGGATAGCAGCTATCCTATAAGGCTTGCAAAGAACATATAAACTCCATGTGGTTTGGCAGGAAAGCAAAAAAAGGGTGTCCGAGTCTCATGCCTAAACTGACTGCCAGCCAAGGTATTTATTGCTCAGTCTTTTCTCTTTGTGCCAGATGAAGACAATATTAGACTTGAAGTGGAGAGAAATTTAATGTATTATATTTCCTAAGAGAAAGGTGTGTGGTCTGAGTTCTGAGTGTTTTCACCACCTTCAGCACCTAGACCTTCTGGATTTGTTTCATTCCAATACATGCAGAGAATATCTTTACTGCATTGACTATCCTCGGTGTGGTAAAAAGGTCTTTTGCTTTCTGCTTTCTTTAGAGGATGAACACAGGGCCTGCACTCAGGAGACTCTGCCCCTCACTGGCTTGTCAAAGCCAGATAAAAGTGTGATCTGCTTTTCTTAAAGGCAAATGAACAATGCAGGCACCCAGTAATGATGCCCTTGGTTTTGAGGGATATTAGTATGCTTAGTAGAAAATGTAATCCCTTTAATTCCATGAGACTTCAGTGCACTAATTGTTCCTGGCCCTTATCCTGGATTTCCTTTCCACATCAAGGTCACTGCCATCACCTGAGTTCATCTGTATCTGGGGATTACACAGATGAGTCAGACAGGGTCATCACCCATCGGTAATCCCAGTTATGCCTAAATAACAATCCAGGCCTTCACGTTTACACTATGATCAATCAAGAAATATATCTATAACAGAGGATACCCAATACCCTGCTCTGTCCTCCACATGCATGTACAGAGAACTACATCCTGGGAAAACTGACAAAGAAATAAAAGAGAATCAAGTAGCAAACTAGAGAAAGAATTTCAATGGCCATTTCACATAAGAAGATGCAGAACCACGTCCACAAAGTACTGGTGTTATTACTTGCCAAGATAAAAGCAAGTGGCCATTTCGATGCAAATCTACCTACCACTTGTTTCCCATGGTAGCTGGAATGACAGTCCAGCAGCAGGCGCCAGCTGTGGTGGAGAAGTGCCAGTGACACACCCACTACAGGCATGTAAGTTGGTTGCATCTTTGCAAAACATGTTGACAGTGTCTGCCACACTTTGGATCTAAAATGTTTCCTGGTGACCTATGTGGTAAGCTTGACTCCCAACTCATGGTGCTATTAGAAGGTGGACCCTCTAGGACAAGTTAATGTTATCAAAAGTAGGCTCTTGAAGGGGACATCCAATCCCAGACCCATGTCTTTTCGCACAACCTTCTCTTTTGCTCCCTGGCTGCCATGAGGTGAACAGATCACTTCACCACACCCACCTACCGTGATGAATTGTGTTATATACACAATACAACAAAGCCAACTGAGCATGGGATGAAACCTCCCCAAGACTGTCTGTCTTACGTGATAAAAATCTGTTTATATATGCATAGGATTTGCATAAACATGATGTAATTGTTTTCTTTAAAAGTGTAATCACATGGTTATACATTCTATTGGAATTTAAAAGTCAAATTGGGTTCTATTGATTTTCTGTATCATTTGCTTTCACTGTTGTCTACTGTCAGTTTTATTACTGCATTCAAGAATTCTTTCCTGAGCTAAGCACTCACTTGCTGTCTGTTCTTAGCTTATCTGTACATAATAGGTTATTTGTTTTTACTATTTTTCCGTTCTTCTCTCCTTTTTCCATCTCTCTCCTTGTTCTGCTCTAGTCTCTCTTTTCTTTCAAGGGCCTTGATCATGTTTGGCAAACATCAAATCCCAAAACACATCACCAGCCATGAAGCAGTAAGTCATTTACTGATATTCTAATTCCTATTTGGATAGCATCCTAAACTCCTGGGCCATTTAGAATCAGACCGCTTAATTTTTGATTCTCCATGGATTTTCCTTGTTGTCTACCAGGGGATTTAGTGGAAGACTTTAAGTATTTCAGCAGGATTTCTGCTTTGGCATTCTCTGAACTTATCCTTGGATCTTTCTAGCATTTCAGCCTCCCTCTGACCCCCTTCCTCAGGAATCTATTGCCCCACCTAGGTACATGCTAAAAAAAACTGCCAAGAAGCCTTATGTATAGAATTTCAGGCTCAAATTTCTGAAGTTCTATTGCCTTCTACCTGAGATATGATCTATAAGAAATTGATGTATTTGAAGAGCTGATCTCTGCCCTGTGTCTCCTCCACAGGAAGACTTCCAGGATCCCCTGGGTAGCTGTCTTTCACTGCAAGGAAGGAAGAGATCTAACCAAAGACTAAAGGTAACGATGGCTCTCAGCTTGGTGGTTCTCCAACTCTGAGATTTTGACCCCATCCACTTCTGGTTTCTTTTGTTCTTTCTCCATGCTATCAAGCAGTTTTGCACTTTATCCAGCTGCCATAGTGGGGCCAAGGATTCAATTTCAGTTGAGAGACTGCATCCAGTCACTATGGCCAAAGGCAGAAATGTCTCCAATCAGGATTTAAACTTAGGAAAGTGTGAGAGATACAATTTTTCAAAAACGTCCCTTTAGTTTTAAATACCATTGGAAGGAAGCCACTGTTTCCCATTTACATGGCCTTGTGCCTTTTTTCCTTCCTTGGGAAATTGATAGGCACCACACAAGCAAGAACTGCAAAAGCCCTGATGCCATTCAGGGTGCCCTCTCAGGCTTTTGTAATATCAGGAGAACCAACCTAGTGGACACGGTTCCCAGAAGCTTCAGGGACGATGCACAGACCTACTCATTACAGTAGAATTGCTTGATTTCACCTCAGATCGCTGCATATACCCACGCCACCTGTAGATTCAGGAATGGACTCACTACAAAGAGCAAAACACCCCAGCCCACCAGTGTGTCCTTGAAAATAAATTATCGTGAATTTCAGAAACTGCCGGGAGTGCTCTGCACCATTAGTTTGGAAGGATACAAATTCTAACTGATAAACAGAGACTGCTCTTTATTGAGACTGCGGCTTCTTTCCCTCCCACCCACAGCTTACTTCTACAGACTATATCATTGCCTTGAAAGGGAAGGCATTGGGCCAAGGCCATGCTATCCCCACCTCTCTCTGCATTTGATAAAGAACTGGTTATTTGGGAGCAGTGCAGTTCCTGAAGAGCCAAATGTGAACATAGGTGTTTTGTTTTTTTTTTAACAGATGCTTTTTTCTCACAAAAGGGAAAGAGAGAACTCAATGTATAAGAGTTCACTCTAAACAACCACTGGAAAAATAAATGTGTTGGGTAAGATGATAGCGAGATAACCAGAGTGCTGCTTTTAAATCAAGTAAGACGAGTTATTGTCCTAAGGGAATGTGAAAAGTATCATTCCCAATAAGAATAGATTATTTGAAGCAGATCTAGCCTTAGCCCATGAGCATAGAAGAGTCCAAAACGCAGGACCTGGACATGTTCTTCTCATTTGTACATTGCATGGGAATTGCTTTATTAACTTTGAAACATCCTGTTGTCTAAGTAATACAAACAATAATCCCATGGTGAGCTGCCTATAAGCCATTGCACTCACTAAGTTTACAGGGAGGAAGCGGCGTTAACACTGGATTTTAACTCCAGTGGCTTTCTTGAATTGGAAAGACCCCAACACCACAATATCCCATTCAGAGTCCAAGTATGCTGACTGTGGAATCCCCCCAAAAAGATCATTGCTCACAGTAGACTTTTGTATTCCTCAGAGGAATCCGATATTTCGGCCAAGGTATGGATTTTCAGGGTTTCAGAGACAGAGGAAGCCTTTAGGAATCTTTAAGCTCTAGACTTAAGTGAGAAAAGCTTCAGCTATCAGAAGGCAGGCCCCTGGTCTGCACAACATAGCCAAGTACACTTAGGCAGTCCCCTGGTCTGCAGGAGACAACTAAGTACACTTAACAAAGATCAATTTGTTTAAAAAAAAACAAAAACAAAAACCTTTTCATTATAAAGTAACAAAGAAAAGTTGAAAAGTGGATCTTTTAACCATTTCTTAGGAAGGAGTCACAAGACTGATAATTCTCATCACATTATCACAATGTCAGTTACAGGATAAAGTCCCATGGCTTCTGTTTTTAGGAAGAAAGAGCAGAAAACTATCTTCAGTAGAAACAGGCAGAAAGTCCTTCTGTTTCTTCCTTCCTTCCTTCCTTCCTTCCTTCCTTCCTTCCTTCCTTCCTTCCTTCCTTCCTTCTCTTCTCTTCTTCTCTTTTAAGACTCATGTCTTTCAGTGTCTCCAACGCTGGCCTTGGACTGGAAGGCTCAAGCTATGGTCCTGTCTCAGCCCCCAATAGCTACAGTACATGCTACCAGCAGATGCCATTGAGGTAAGTTTTCTTTCCCTCAGTTAATTCCTGTTTACTCTTGCAATTGTAGTCCAGGCTGGCTGTGTGATACCTCCTAATGCCTTGTTGGTCAAGGAGGCTCTAGAGGTCTCTAAAACAACATACTCTATAGTCATTGCCCTTGGTTATACTCTATAACTACATGGTGAGCTACACTATAACTACATGTCCTATTATTGAAGTCATCACATACTTTGGTGATAGGAAATAGAGAATTCAATCCCAACCAACCAAGAAATTCTCCCCTCTATTATTAGCTAGCTTTCAAAGTACCAGAAAGCATTATAAAGTCTGCAGGGGAGAAAAGATGTGCTAGACCCTGAATGCCACAGTCCTAACTTGCCAGGAAAGTGATATTCACAGAGCAACAGCGGCATGACTATTATAGGGTTCCTAATGGCCTTCTCATGGAATGAGGTCTGATCCATGGCAGGGGATGTTGTGCCTCCTAGTATATAACCCTGATCAAAAGCCCATGGCTGTAGAAGTTATAGGTTCTCCAGGGTAGAACCTGCTATTGTCGTTTTTCTAAATGGTCACTTTGTCAAATTGCTTTCTAAACATTAATGTTTATACCCATATGTAAACTAAATTGACTGCTCTCAACCCTGACCAGATAAGCTTTTTTTTTTTTTTTTTTTTTTTTTTTTGTGATAGGCCATAGCCAGTACAGGGAAACATAGTTCTTAAAGATCTGGGAATAAGAGACTGTGTGTTCAGCCCTAAATAAGAAATGGCATCCTCTGGACATTACTTGGCTATCAAGCCAGTTGAAATTCTGATATAGACAGGGAGGTTCTCTCCTATCCCTACGCTTTGGTGAAGAGCTACTGGCAGGTTGTAGCTACCCAGGAAGAATCATTCTTTTGTAAAGGTGTTACACTGGTAAGTTTCCATGTTCCAGTGGATGGCCCCATACCTGTGCACACATAGGTAGCACTAATTGGACTTAGTGAGCTATCAAAGAGGAAAATAACAAAAATATATTAAGTTTGGTGGGAACATGTTGGAAGGATATGGGAAAAGTTAGAAGAGGAATTGTGGGCAAAGGTGTGATCATCTTTCATTGTAAACATGTCTGCATATCCAAAGAACAAAGAAAAAATATAGTAAAAAGTAAAACTCCACATGAAAAAATATCCACTGTTCTGATAAACATTTGCAAGCTTATACATAAATAAATCTGGAGTTAAAGGTTCAGGGGCTGTAGGTTCTCTTAAATTAGTTGTAAATTTCCAAGTATATGTGAGTTTTTCTCTCAAGAGCTTCCAAGATTTCCAACAGATTCTCAATAGAATCCAAAGGAAGTTAAAAATGGACCAGTGGTACATTGAGCTACAGCTCAGTTAGTATGGTGCTCGTCTGGTGTACACAAAGCCATGAGTTTGATTAGTAGCACTGTATAAACTGAGCGCCTTGCCAATGCTTGTAATCACTGCACTTGGGAAGTAGAAGCAAGAAAAGAACCAGATTAAGGTCATCCTAGGCAACATAACAAGTTCAAGACCCCCGTGGGCTACAGAAGATAGCCCTCCAAAGGTTTACAATGTAAAAATTACGTTTACTAAGAAGAAAAACTATTAGAAACTAGAATCTCCCCTTGGGAAAATATGCTGCATTATTGCCAACTATGCATGGTTCTGTCTCTTGCTAACTTCCCTGACACTCTGTTTTCTACATTGAAGATGGAGCATTTTGGACTAGATGGGTGAATTTTAAGACCATGGGCAGCTGTAAGTTGGTAGTGCTAATCAGGACTCACAGAAACATTTAAACAATAAAACAAGCCCAGAGAGCATTTGGTTAGATAAGTTTAAGCATGTTTTAAAAAAATTGTTCTTTTATTTTTATATATGTGATATGCATGTGTGTCCATATGTGGAGGAGTGCCCATAGATCCTTGCTTCCATGGAGGTCAGAGGTCGATGTTGAGTTCTTCCCTCTATCAATCAGCATCTTCCTTTACAACAGCTTCTCTCATGGAACCTGAAGCTCACTGATAAACCAGCTCAGAAAATACTTTTGATCCCAATGTCCCCATTCTCCAGAACAAATGCAGTTATGTGTTGCTATGTGTGGCTTTTTATGTGGTTGCTAGGGACCCAAACTCAAATCTTCATGTACACACAGGGACCATTTTACACACTAAGCCACCTCTTCAACCCTAAGATATGACATCAATATAAACAACGAAATATTTAAACTGTAAATCAAACTGTGTGAGTTCTGAGTAACTTAAGAGCCATCATCTGTCAGTGTCCTGTCTCCTGAAAGTTAGATGTTTGGTTTCAGATGAAATTCTTGGACAAGTTTACATCCTCTACTGTTTAAATAGTTTTCTGTTGTAGTGCTTTACATGATGTTCAAATGCTTAATGATCAAAAGCAAACACTGTGGCTGCCTATTGAGATGGGATAAGCAAACTAAGAGGCAAAAGACAGCATGAACACAAGACTCCTCCAATCTAAACATGTGGTCAAGAGGAAAGAAAACAATTCTTGTCCCCTCTAAAATCCATAACAGCGGCTCCATCAAAATGTGGTTGGAGATGATCAGGGTATAATCCCTGTGAAGGGCAGAAAGAGAAGTTGGAAATGAAGCTGGCCAGTCTTACACTGTGGGAGACCCTTGTTTATTTTCTCTCAGAGGCCATCCAGGCCCTGTTAGTCAGTGCCCTGGAATAAACCTATAAATATTTACTATCTTCTTGGCTCAACCACTGGACAAGTGACTAAAAACTATTCTCCTCGTGTGACTGGAGTTTGGACCCACATCTGACGTCCTCAAGACATTCTAAATAACTGATTAATCACATTAAAATCAAGGGGAGTTTTCAGTGTGCAGGTCAAATTATTATGATGCCATGTGCATTTGACAGATTCTCGAGGAGTTGTCTTGAGATGAGAATAGAGGTAGCAATGACGTTTTAACATTCTAGGTTATTTGTTTTGAATATGCTAGTATACTTGGACTTTTTAATACTAATTTAATATTATGCTAATATGCAAATACATTATGCATGCTAAAGTGTATTATATAATATTAGCATATACAATATATATTTTACACATATGTAATTATGTATGTTATACATTATTATAATATATTCACCTATCATAGCATATATGTAGCATATATGTTATATATAAATAAATATATATAATGGAATATATGCTAATATATGTTAATATGTTATAATATATTTAATACCAATTTAATATTATGCTAATATGCTTTGAAATGTTAATGAGTATTGCTAGAGATGTGAAGGAAGAGCCTGTCTTCAGGAAAGAAATCAATACTGAGTAGAGTTAGTTCTTGAACATTTTAAGTTAGTAAACCTCTAATTGTTAAAGAAATTATCAGGAAATAGTTATTACTTATCTAGTTTGAAGTTTTCCTAATAATTTACTAGAACATATTACTTAGTGATTATTGACTGTATGTCAGGTAATATATTTGATAACCTAATGCACTAAAAGTTTTAAAGGAGGGAGAAAAATCTGTGTGAAAAAAATTATATTTTCTTGGAGTCAAACTTGTCTATTGTAGAGATAAAATTTAATTCAACTTAGTTCATTGCTCAACCTCAGACTCTCCATTTTATTGATTAGTTGTATTAATGTTCAAATTTGAAACTTTTAATAAACAAGCAACATAATAATGCCTCTTAATGTAGACATTTTGTGGATGTGATATGAATGGACTATAATTATAACTGAATTAGCCTCTTTAAATCACCAAACAAAGGAGAGAACAGAACATTGCACTTTTTGAACAAAATAAAGATGAATGGTCTAACAACAGCACAAAATTTATTGCCTGGTCTGAAATATGACCAAGACTCAGTAGGTGTTCCATTTAGGGTTTCTATTGCTGTGATAAAACACCACAACCAGAAGCAAGTTAGAGAGGAAAGGGTTTATTAGGCTTAAAATTCCATATCACTGTTCTTCACTAAAAAAAGTCAGAATAGGAACTCAAACAAGGCAGGAACCTGGAGACAGGAGCTGATACAGAGGCCATGGGAGGGTGCTGCCAGCTGGTTTGTTCCTCATGGCTTGCTCAGCCTGCTTTCTTACAGAACCCAAGACCACCACTCAAAATCAGTTTAGCCCTCTCCCATAGGTCACTAAGGGCTGGCTTTTAGCCTGAACTTTGGTGGCATTTTCTTTCTTTCCTTTTTTTTCCCATTAACTTTTGTATTCATTCACCTTATGTCCCAACATCAGCCTCCTCTTTTCTCAGTACCTCCTCTAAGCTCCTTCCCCTCCTCTTCTCCTCTGAGAAGGGGAGATTCCCCAGTACCACTCCTTCCCCTGGCACATCAAATCACTGCAAGACTAGGCACATCCTTGCTCACTGAGGCCAGACAATGTGGCACAGTTAGGAGAATGGAAGCCACAGGCAGGAAGAGATTCAGGAATAGTCCCTGCTCCAGGCATTAGGGGACCCATATGAAGACTGAGCTGTACATCTGCTACATATGTGCTGGGTGCCTATATTCAGTCCATGTATGCTTTTTGGTTGGTGTTTCAGTCTTTAAGAGTCCCCAAGGATCCAAGTTAGTTGACACGGTTGGAGTTTCTATCTCCTTTGGATTCCTCAATCAATTCCCCAACTCTTCCCTGAGACTTCCAAAACTCCATCTAATGTTTAGATGTTTGGTTTCTGCATGTTTCAGTCAGCTGTTGAGTAGATCCTCTCATAGGATGGTTATGCTAAGTTCCTCTCTGCAAGCATAACAGAGAATCATTAATAGTGTCAGGAATAGGTTATTGACAATGAGATGGGTCTCAATTTGGGCCAGTCATTCGTTGGTCATCCCCTCCCTCTCTGTTCTGTCTTTATTCCTGCACATCTTGTAGGCAGGGCACATTTTGGGTTGAAGGTTTTTCTTAATTGATGCTTTCTCCACTCAAATGACTCTAGCTTGCATCAAATTGACATAAAACTTGCCTGCTCAGTAGGTAAAGTCACTTACAACACAATCCTGGTGACCTGGATTCAATCTCCAGATGACATATTCAAAGGACAGAAACAACTCATAAAAGTTTAATCTCTGACATCCATGTGTCTCACAGTATACACATAATACCACACAAATTAAAAAATTAAATAAAAATTAATAAATTCTTATCCTAGTATCTTTGTTCACTTAATATATTTTGCTATTCTCACTATTCATGGTTAGTGAAATGAGTAGCATGGTTCATTGTGATAATCTATCTTAATATATCATAATTGTAACTTTTATATTTAATGTGTTATTTTCTGAAATAAGAATAAGCTAGACATTTTCCAGAATCCATTGACTTAATGAAAATAGTATACAGTATAATATGCAACATTTTATGAAACTAATGCTACATAGGGTATAGAATGTATTCTATTGGCCCTCTTCGCCTGAGCTCATGTATTTATTTGTTCATTTTTTACATAGTGTTCTGTACAGCCCAGGTTTGCCTTGAACACTTTATGGGGACAAAGATGGACTTGAACTTCTTTTTTTTTTTCCCAATAGACAGCCCTTCACTGTCTAATTTAAAACTTTATTTCAAAATTGCTTCTTAGTTAGGATTTTATTGCTGTGAGCAGACATCATGACCAAGGCAACTCTTATGAGGTCAACGTTTAATTGGGACTGGCTTACAGGTTCAGAGATTCAGTCCATTATCATCAAGACTGAAACATAGTGGCATCCAGGCAGGCATGGTTCAGGAGGAGCTGAGAGTTCTACATCTTCATCTGAAGGCTGCTAGCAGAATACTGGCTTCCAGGCAGCTAGGATGAGGGTCTTATAGCCCATAACCACAGTAACCTACTCCAACAGGGCCATACCTAATAGTGCCACTCCTTGTCCAAGCATACACAAACCATCACATTCCACTTCCTGGCCCACATAGGCTTGTTGAAACATGAGTCTGTGGGGGCCATACCTAAACATAGCATAATGCAAAAATACATTTAGTCCAACTTTCAAAGTCCTCATAGTCTAAAGCAGTCTCAACAATGTTAAAAGTCCAAAGTTCAAAGTCTCTTCTGAGATTCATCCAATCACTTAACTGTAATCCCCAAAGCAAGATGGGAAACCAGCTGGGCAAACTCCAAACGCTACATCACCATGGCTGACTTCAAAGTGGTCTTCAGATCTCCAATTCCTTTTTCATCTTTGTTGACTGCAACAAAGTTCTTTCTCCTAGGCTGGTTCCACTCCTGTTAGGAGCTTTCCTCAGCAGATAGCCCACAGCTCTGGAATCTTGAACATCTTGGAGTCTCCAAGGCAACTTCAGTGTTACAGCTTCTTGTTTCAACATCCACACATGATCTTCTGGGCTATTCCAAAGGACTGGCATCACTTCTCCAGCTCTGCCCTTTGTAGCATTCTAAGTTCAGGTTGATCCACTCCACTCCTGCTGCTGTTCTTGGTGATCATCCCATAATACTGGCACCTCCAATATACTGGAGTCTTCTGCTGCAACTTGGCTTCATCAATAGCCTTACATAGGCTTTCCTCATGGTGCCAAGCCTCAACTCCTTTGCATGTCCCCTTCAGTCCTGGGCCATCAACTGCAACTAAGGCAGCACTTTCACCAATGGCCTTCCATGGCCTCTCAAAGTGTTAAGCCTCAACTGCTCTTCATGATGTCTTCATGCCTTCAAAACCAGTACCACCTGGTGGCTCTTCCATATTACCAAGTACAGCTGCAGCACAAGATAGAGCCTTAGCTATCTCTGGAGCATAGCTTCTTTATGCTCTCAGAAAACTCTTCCCAGAAGATTTCACCTCGGTGATGCTGGTTTCTTCTTAATTACCACTAATTTCTTAACTCCAGCTAGCCACCATCAACTGTCCCAGTAATCCCTTCTATTCTGGACTCTAAAGCCAGAGACACACTGTCAAAGCTGCCAAGTTCTGCTGCTTGCTGGGGCTGGAACATGGCTCCCTTGTTCTATTACATTATCACCACCTTTCTCTTTTCCAACTCCTTCACTGCCTAAGACTGGCTATCCTGGAGCTTGCTCTGTAGACTGATTTTGAACGCAGAGATCAGCATGCCTGTTTCCTAAGGACTGGGATTAAAGGTGTGGTCTACCACGCCTGGATTTAAATTATTCACTTAGAACTTGCTCCAGGCTGGCCTTGAACTCAGAGATCTGCTTGTCTTTGCCTCCTAGGTTTAAAGGCTTATACTACCATGCCTGTACCTATACTTCGCTGGGTAGGATCTAGCCCCAAAGTCACTACTCCCTTAATTCAATTTAATATCCTCTTTTGTTGTTGTTGTTATTTTTGGTTTTTTGAGACAGGGTTTCTCTGTGTAGCCCTGGCTGACCTGGAACTCACTCTGTAGACCAGGCTGACCTCAAACTCAGAAATCCACCTGCCTCTGCCTCCCAAGTGCTGGGATTAAAGACATGTGCCACCACTGCCCGGCAATTTAATATCCTTGAACACAGAATTCAGCTCCATTTCATTTCCTGGTACCCCTTTAATACTCAAACAACATATAAAATATTTTCCATTCTCAGCTTGCTACGCTTGTTTAAAATGTTCTTCATGAGAGTTAACCAGAGAACAAAAGTCTATGATGGGTGTTTCTCAGACTTCCTTTTCAGCGCAATTAATCTGAGTCTCTTCACCTTAGCCTCAGGCAGTCTCTTCAGACAAGGGCAAAAAGTAGCCACATTCTTCTCCAAAGTATCACAAAATTATTTTCTAGGCCTCATACTGAAATTCTTCAATGACACCTCTTGGGTCAGTTCAGCACAATTCAAATCACTCTCAGTAACAAAGTCTTCCATATCCCTACTAGGATGGCCCATTAAGCTCCATTTAAAGCATTCCACTGCTTTCTAGATCCAAAGTCCCAAAATCCACATTCTTCCAAACAAAAGCATGGTCAGGTCTCTCACAGCAATATGTCCCTGTCCCTGGTACCAACTTCTGTGTTAGGGTTTTACTGCTGTGAAGAGACACCATGACCAAGGCAACTCTTAAAAGGACAACAATTGGGGCCGACTTACAGGTTCAGAAGTTCAGTCCACTATCATCAAGGCTGGAGCATGACAGCATCCAGGCAGCCATGGTGTGGGAGGAGCTGAAAGTTCTACATGTTTATCTGAAGGCAGCTAGTAGAAGTCTCGGTTTTGAACTTCTTAACCTGCTTTCACCTCTGTGCTGGGATTACGGCTACATCCTAACATGCAATTTTATGTGATGTCAGGGATTAAGCCCAGAAACCTCATGCTTGCTAAGCAAGCAGTCTACCAACTGAGATGTATCCTAAGCTCTTCAAATTCTTATAAACAAGGAGGAAGGAAAAGAGGGAGAATGAAGAAAAAGGAAGCGGAGGAGAAGGAGAAAAAAGAGGAAGAAGAGGAAGAAGTAGAGGAAGAAAATAGTCAATTCCATTTGACAATCAACTTTATTTTTTAATTGTTTTCTCTTTTTTGTTATGGAACTAGGAACATTTTACTTGTGATACTGAATAAACAAGAAATTCAAGTATGTAATGTATCTCTTATTCATTCACTAAACTCTTTCTTTTGATATTCAATTTTGAGCTTCAAAAATCTAGAGAAGGAACCAAGAAAGGAGAATAAGGAAGGCCATCTCTGCATAGTAAACACTGAAAAGACGATCACTCGGGAAGGAGGGCTAAAAAGAACGCTTGCCTACATGAGCTTTGCAAAATGTAGGACTACTCAGGGTCAGAACTGAGTAACCTCTCAACTTGTGAAGAGATGGGAAGGAATGGATCAGATCCTCAGGCAGGAAGCAGTATGGGGCACAGGGGCTGAGAGGAATAGCACTGCAGGCTGACTGTGGGAAGCTGCCTGAAACGAAACAGGTTAATGGGAGAGACACCACACACTTACGAGACACAAAACATCTATGGCTACAAGGGGGCAAGGTGAGGTGGGATCCAGGAGGTGCTGGTATTTCCATGTGAAATGTTAGGATAGACTTTCTCTTGATCATGATAGAGTAAAAGAGACGAAAAGGACTGGGATGCCAAAAGATAGAACAACTGTCAACAGTGATATATGGTCACAGATGATTGGAATGTCTGTGTAGGGATAGTGTGTTTGTAATGCTGAGCCTATGTAACATCTTAATTACATACAAATATGAGATAAATGAGTTCTATTATCATGAAACAGGGGGCAACATTCAAATACTATCCATAGAGGATAATGTGACCAAGAGGAATTTCACAGGATTGGACAGAAGGAATTTGTGAGATAGTCTGGAGGTAAGTGTCTGTGAGAAAGTTGAGGCAGGAGAAGCGTCTACAGAGAGTGGGAGAAAACACAGGTAAGGAAAAGAATAGGGAGAGCACGATCTTGCCATCAGCCATTGTGAGCTCAAGGTAATACAACATCTGTGAACTTCTGGCACATAGCTGCTTGAGGATTTATGCTCAGTTGTTTCTTGGGTTGTTCCAAAGTTCACTTCTAAAGGAGAAAGGATGAAGACTGGAGAAGGAAACACAACTGGGTAATGTGTTTCTAAATACAGAACTTTGACATTCAAACACACCATATGATTTTGTGTAGTGATATTTTGTGTAGTGTATCCCAAAATACAAGCCTATAGGTGAATCCTAGTGTTGATCCTGAAGAGTCATTGGGTTAAAAGAGTCTTTGGATAACCTTTGCGATAATTCTAACTAGATCTCTTAGTCAAGCCCCTCAAGATTGTTTGTGATGTTTGGACTTCCTCAGAGTATGTGACTTCTTTTATTTTATTAGATAATTTTGAAATGTGTGATCATAAGGGAGTTCCCTTCAGAAGCTCTGGATTGAAACATTAGAAGCTGTCTTAGTCAGGGTTTCTATTCCTGCACAAACATCATGACCAAGAAGCAAGTTGGAGAGGAAAGGGTTTATTCAGCTTACACTTCCATACTACTGTTCATCACCAAAGGAAGTCAGGACTGGTCAAGCAGGTCAGGAACTCAAGCAGGTCAGAAAGCAGGAGCTGATGCAGAAGCCATGGGGGGATGTTCTTTACTGGCTTGCTTCCCCTGGCTTGCTCAGCCTGCCCTCTTATAGAATCCAAGACTACCAGCCCAGAGATGGTCCCATCCACAAGGGGCCTCTCCCCCTTGATCACTAATTGAGAAAATGCCCCACAGCTGGATCTCTCATGGAGGCATTTTCCCCACTGAAACCCATTTCTCTGTGATAACTCCAGCTGTGTCAAGTTGACACAAAACTAGCCAGTACAATTGACCCCTTGTCAACTTGACACACAAACACATCACTAGTAAGCCTCAACCCTTAGTTCTTATTCATCCTCAAGATCTAAAGAACTTTACAAATCCCACAGTCTTTACATATTAAAAGTTCAATCCTTTTAAGATATCCAATATCTTTTAAAATCCAAAATCTTTTTACAATTAAAAGTCTCTTAACTGTGGGATCCACTAAAATATTTTCTTCCTTCAAGAGGGAAAAATATCAGGGCACAATCACAATCAAAAGCAAAAATTAAACTCAGACTGTCCAATGTCTGGGATCCAACTTACAATCTTCTGGGCTCCTCCAAGAGCTTGGGTCACTTCTCCAGCCATGCCCTTTGTAGCACACACCTTGTCTTCTAAGTTCCAGCTGCTTGTACTCCACTGCTGCTGCTGTTCTTGGTGGTCATCTCATGGTGCTGGCATCTCCAAAGCACTGCTGTCTTCTACTGTAACTAGGCTTCATCAATAGCCTCTTATGAGAGGCTCTCTTCATGGTACCAAGCCTCAACTCCTTTGCATGACCCCTTCAGTTCTGGGCCATCAATTGCAGCTGAGGCTGCACCTTCACCAATGACCTTCCATGGCTTCTCACAGTGCCGAGCCTCAGCTGCTCTTCATGCCTTCAAAACCAGTACCACCTGGGTGACCCTTACACATTACCAAGTCCCGCTGCAGCAGGAGTACAACCTTGGTTATCTCTGGAACACAGCCTCTTTGTGCTTTCAGAAAACACTTCCCAGAAGATGTCACCTCAACGATGCTGGTCTCTTCTTAATCACCACTAATTTCTTAGCTCCAGCTAACCAGCATCAATAGTCCCAGTAATGCAAAGATTTTGCTTTAGTAGTTCTGGTATCTTGTTAATCACAGCTGATTCTTCAGCCCCAGCTAACCAGAACCACAGAATGATCAAACTCCAAAATAGCAATGGCCCTGAAAAGAGTCTTTAATTTTCCCTCTGAAATTTCACAAACCAGGCCTCCATCTTCTGCACTGTTCTCAACATTATCTTCCAAGCTCCTACACAACATCCCACAGAGCTCTTAACACCGAATGGATCTTCTGGCCTAAAGTTCCAAAGTCCTTCCACAGTCCTCCTCAAAACATGGTCAGGTTGTCACAGGAAAACCCCACTATGCTGGTACCAATTTGTTTTAGTCAGGGTTTCTATTCCTGCACAAACATCATGACCAAGAAGCAAGTTGGAGAGGAAAGGGTTTATTCAGCTTATACTTCCATACTGCTGTTCATCACCAAAGGAAGTCAGGACTGGTCAAGCAGGTCAGGAACTCAAGCAGGTCAGAAAGCAGGAGCTGATGCAGAAGCCATGGGGGGATGTTCTTTACTGGCTTGCTTCCCCTGGCTTGCTCAGCCTGCCCTCTTATAGAATCCAAGACTACCAGCCCAGAGATGGTCCCATCCACAAGGGGCCTCTCCCCCTTGATCACTAATTGAGAAAATGCCCCACAGCTGGATCTCTCATGGAGGCATTTTCCCCACTGAAACCCATTTCTCTGTGATAACTCCAGCTGTGTCAAGTTGACACAAAACTAGCCAGTACAGAAGCCATTCATAGTCCTTATAGTAAGGAAATCCATCTTTGTGCATTGCTCCATAGTATGGTAACCTCCATGCTATGACCTTGCTCCTCATTCCCTTTTCTGTCTTCTTTCAACTCACTGTATTGTCTTCCCATAGGCTGTGAAGCTTAATTGATAACCCTGAGCATTTTCTAACATAAGCAATAGTATTGAGGTAAATATTGACTAAGTGCTATGTCCTTTCCTTCTTATTTACCTTTTCTGTTACCCACCAAAGAAAGAAACTGTAAGATAGATAGACAAGAACAAAGTTTGTTCTTAAAGAGAGTAGGAACTAGAGTGACTGTTCTATCCTCTCTCTCTCTCTCTCTCTCTCTCTCTCTCTCTCTCTCTCCCTACCCATGTAATAATCTATCTATTGTCATATCTCTCTGTCTGCCTGTCTGTCTCTGCTAGGGTGGGGGTGGTACTGGTGGTATGGTGTGCATCAATAGGTCAAGGGGACAACATTATGGAGCCATATCTCTCTGCCCACCATTACATTGGTTCTAAGGTACCTGGCTTTTGGATCAGGTGCCTTTAATATCTGTGTCATTTCTATGCCATTTTGAAAATCATTTCAAAAAATTGATCAAAAGTTGTAACAGTGAAACTCTACAAATATAGACAACCTTTTCCATAGTGAGAATAATGGGAAAGACTAGAAAAATTAAGAGAAATAAATTTCAACGGAAATTAGAACAAAAGTAGGAGTGTAAGAGAAAAAGGAGGGGGTTCTCAATTTAAGCTTCAATTCTAAAAATACATGATTAATATAGGTAAGGATAAATCACTTCCAATTCAGTAGAATGCTTCTGTTAGCATGATGCAATTGTCTAATATAAAGAATTCTGGATGTGATTCCAGCTCTTTCACAATTTCCTGGACTGACAGGTCATATGTATAAGGAGAACAGAATGCTCTCTATGTTATAGAAGACAGAAAGTGCTCAGTAGAATAAGAAAAAATCAAACCATGGCCCCACAATGACTTACCACAGAAACAATGAAAGAAGCTTTTATCATATGCAATGGAGCTGACCATCAATCCAATCTGTAATAAATAAAATGACATTACAATGTGTTTTCAATAATTTGTCAGGTCCCTGTCCCTGGTGAATGCAATGAAAACCAGCCACAGTTCCTTGTCTTCCCATTTCTTGGCAACAAATCTACTAGCTTGAAGTTCATAGTCAAAAGACCACACATATGAGCATACTTCTATGACACCAGAAGCTAAAGGAAAAGTGGTATGATGGGGATTACCAGTGCTTTGGACAGACTGCAAAAGGCCATTTGTCACTTATTACATGTCATGTTCTGCTCCAATAATTTCATTTTACCCAATTCATTTACAACTCCCATCATTGTAGATTATTATTATCTTTATTTTATAAATGAAGATATTGAATTCCCTAAGTAACTTGACGCTTCAATTTATATTCCAAAACATGATGCAGCTAAAAGTAACATTAGTCAGCTTTCTGGTACTGTAACAAAATACTTGAAACAATCTACTTAAGGAGGTAAGATTTATTTTGGCTCCCAACATCAAAGACTTCATTCCGCCTGTGATTGGTTGGCTGCACCTCTTCAGCAGAACCATTATGAAGGTGAACAATTGGTGGAAAACCTACTCATCTTTCCCAAAAAGCTAAGGAAGGATGGAGGAACAGAGAGAGGATAGGGATGTGTATGATTGATCGAGACTCCATTCCTACCATTCATTTCAAGGGCATATCCCTGTGGTCCTAGGCTCTACCTCTTAAAGAATATATCATCTCCCAAGAGTGCCACAGGCTGCAGAATAAAGCTTTCCCATAAGGGCCTATGGGACATTAAAAATCCAAAGCATGACAGAAATTACTGTTCTCCTCCTCTTTATAATAAGAGGTCAAAGAAAGCATGTATCAGCAATTCTTAGATTCTTCAGAACACGGAGGGCAAATTGATGATAAACAAGAGGGAACAGAACATTGAAGAACTATATGACAATTAAAGGCTATGCAGACCTTTGTGGTGGGAATACCCAAAAGAAAGGAAACAGGAAGAATCTCAAATAATAATGGTTGAAAACTTTCCAAAATGAATAACAGACATCAGTACATGGATCCAGCTAGCTCAGAGGACACCACACATATTAAATGCTTATGGGCATGCCATGACCAAACCACAGAAAATCAAAGAAAAAGGAAGTTGTTGAAAGAAGCTCAGGAAAATAAAGGCCTTGCTTACAGGGGAAACGGACGAAGGTACATCCAGCTTCCTTTCATTTCTGTTCACGGAATAGGAGAAGGAAGCAGACTAAAATGGCAAAGAAAACTAACACCATGTAATTTTGTATCCAGTAAAATTGTCCTTCAAAAATGAAGGTAAAGTCATTTCTTAGACAAAGAAAAATTGAAGAAATGTGTTACTCTGTGTGGTGGTATATTCCTTCAATCCTAAACTTTCAGAAGGCAGAGGCAAATGGATGTCTATAAGTTTGAGGCTAGCCTGGTATACATAGTAAGCTTCAGGCCAGCCAAAACTAGAGAAAGAAAATCTGTCTCTAAAAATTCAGAAAACAAAACAAAAAGAGAATGTGTTTCCTGTCTACTTTCTTGCAAGTGATGTTAAATTCTTCTGTGTGTATGATGTGGCTTAGAAACATGTCAAATAAGGAGTGACAACATTACAAAAGGAGCAAATTTTTCAATGAAATTTTTATTCTTAGTCATTCTTACAGAAAATGTGTACTCAAAATAATAATGGCAACTATTTCACTACTATAGCACATGAATCAAAGATGAATAACAATAAGGTGGTTAATGAAAGGTGGGAAATGACCCTATTTTCAATAGACACTTGGATACTCATAGAGAAGTGTTATTCAACATGAACTTGGAGTCAATGTAAGTGTGTGCATATAAACTCTGATACAATTACAGACACATTTTTAAGAACAAAACTACAATTGATAATTCTAGGAGGAAGAAAACATGATGACATCAAATGTCCAATGGAAACTTGAGGTGACAGAGAAAGAGTAGAAAACAAAACAGAGAGGAGGATGAATGAAATAAGACACACAGAGAACAGTTGTAAGTATAGAGGATATAAATGCTGTAACAGGCCCTTAGAAGCTGATTGTGCTAAAAAGTATTGATGCTATAGTCCTACACCATAACTGAAAGTGTGAAGATGTTTGGCATCTCTGCCTTCATTTTGGGTCTCTCTAGAAATATTTTGAGTCAATCACTGCTCACTCTATACATAGGAAGGTAATCACTCAAGGAGTATCTGTTTGCAACCTCAGCCTATCAAACCCATCTCATCCTCTGTTGATGCTAAAGGCAAAGAGAGCAAAGGAATGAGGAAACTAACTCTACTTTAAGTTTTCACAGTGCTCTGTTCCAGGCCTCCAAAAGTGCCGGAAGGAGTCCAGTCATCACTCTAGTCTCCCAGGCACCTAGAGTCCAGGAGCAACAGGACTGTGTAGGAATGTTGCCCAGTCATGTGGTTACGCTCAAGCAGAAGCAAGTGTCTATGGGATAGCCTGGGTATCCAAACAGGAAGGACTTCATAGAGTCACCTTCAAAATCATGAACTGAGGGGTAGAAAATGAGACACACGCTGGCTGCTTATGTGTGTAGATGTATGTGTCCTACTCTAAGTCTTTATTTTGCCTTAAAGTTCTTATCAAGGGCCAAAACATGGACTTGGATTTGAGGGTTACTAAACATAGTCATCCATTCTTCTTTTTTCGGGGGGGGTGTGGTTCGAGATAGGGTTTCTCTGTGTAGCCCTGGCTGTTCTGGAACTCACTTTGTAGACCAGGCTGGCCTCGAACTCAGAAATCCGCCTGCCTCTGCTTCCAGAGTGCTGGGATTAAAGTGTGCACCACCACACTCAGCTCCATTCTTCTTCTTAATGTGATCATGTTGACTAAATCTTACCTCATTTTTCTATCATGCATTCCTTTGACTTGTATATTGTTTGGTGTATTGGTATATTGATTGGTACATTATACTGCCTGATCAAGCCAAGAATTCAGAACTCTCAGGGACAAGGCTCTTTGCCTAAAGCCCCAGAAATAATATAACTGTTGAAAATTGCTTAAGATGTAAATAAATAGATAAATAAATAAATATTCCAAGAAAAAAAGCAAAGATTGTTAGTATGCCTTTAAAACATAAGATCCAACTACACATTGTTTACCACAAGTCATTTTAACTATGAAGGCCTAGACAAATTTAAAAAATGATAGATGTGGAGAAAGACGAATCATAGTAACATTAATCAAAACCGAGTAGGTACAGTCACTTAATATAAAACCAACTTCATAGAAAATGTAATTCTTTTGAATAAAGGAAGTCATACATAACTATAAAGGCATTGCCATTCTAAAAACTATAGCAACTCTTAGTGTGTGCACTCCTACCATCAGAGCGTGTGAACATATGAAATAAAAATTGATAAAATTACAGAGGAAACTGGTGAGATAACCGAGCTTGTAGAATGTTATCATACAAGCCTGGCAGGATCCGTTTGATGACTAGACTCAACATGGAGGAAAAAGCAAAGCTATTCACAGGTGCACACGCACATGCTCACACACACACACACACACACACCATATACATACATGTACACATATAACAATAATAATAATAAAAGAAAAAGGAAACTGGGAAATAATATAGAAAAATCAATGAAATAAAATGCTGGTTCTCTGAAAAGCTAAAGAGAAAATGTGAACTTCGTATTGGGATAATCATGATTTAATGAAGGTAAAAGGCACATATTACTAGCGTCATAAATGAAAGATCTACTATTTCGACAGAAAAGAATAATAGAGGAATATCATAAATGGCTCTGTGACATAATTTTAATAAGCTAGACCCAATCTACAAAGTATATAATTTTTGTTTATTGGATAAAACTTGGATATTTATGTATATATTGCATCAATGAGAACATTAGTTCCAATGTGTCAGACAGAGGCAACCATTCTGCTTTTTGTCATAGGTGCCAGACAACACACCTAGTCAGGAACCTCTATTCCAATCAAACTCACAGGCAAGCAAGAAGCCAGTGCCCTATACATACAACCTGGAAGTTGCATCTGTGTGTGGACCTTCAGTCTGAAGTGCCAAGAGAAGTTGGCAGATGGGTTCTTAGAAGTGTTGCCTGAGGCTTGGGGCATGGGGCCACCTAAGTACTAAGGCAGGTTCCTCCCACCTCAGCCAGTGAGGACTTTGCGTTATATCTTCACCCTGTTCCCAGTCACATCCGTTTGTTCTTCTGAAAGGGACACAACCTTCCAGTTTCCATCACTTTTAGTGACTGACATGTGCATTCATATAAATACCAAGGAAAAGGTTGAGTGGAGACAAAGAGGCACACAGTGAAAATACAAGAAACTTTTCATTGCCTGTACGTGGTTGTAGCTTCCCCCAGCATCTCTCTGAATATCATTGCTCTCCATTCCTCAGCACAAGAAAGTACAGTTTCTTCTACATTTTTATCAACTATCCACTGAACACTTACACACAATTCAGCCCGACAGGGGCCTTTTATTCTTAGAGATATTAAACAACAAAACTTTTCAAAACTTTGTATTTAAATTCTTTCCAAACTTGCAAAGTACCAGGCTTCAGATGAGCCCAAAAGGAAGAACAGGCTCTGTGTGAGACCCCCACTCCCTGCCCCCAGGGATGTGACTCAATGTGGGGTGGGTGCTTCTGCTGAGCTGTGATAAAAACACAGGAAAACTCTCACATTCTACAGAGAATTGTAACTAGTGTGATATCCTTCAGTATAGATTTCCTCCAACAAAGAAGTTTTTCCTTTGAGCTATGGTCAGTCAGGATAAGGCAACTGGAGGGGAGTAACTGGAAAAGTGACAGAGAGTGAGATAGGGTTAAATAATGTCACAGGTAAGAACTGTTTATCCTAGATCTTCTTTGTAACTTGCTTGAATTTAACTCTGAATAATTTAAATCATGATTCTGAGTCACCCAGAAATGATTACGGTACAGTTCTGTGTATACATACATATACATGAACATGAACACATGTACACACGCACACACACACACAATGCACATACATCAATATACACATGAATTTATTTGCTTCCCTACTTTCCTGAAAAGTCTACTTAAGCATAGAAGCATCAAAAATAATATCTAGAAAAATGAAACTCTACAAAAGCTACTATATAGAAACACAACTTTCAGAACATATCGCACACACTGGTATGCTCTATTTAAACCAGCTGGGTTATGTTGCTGTTGGTGGTGGTGGTGGTGGCGATTTTTTTTTTTCTAAAATATCTTCGATCCTCTACTTCTCTAGGCTCTCCAGATTGCAACAGTACCATCATCGTAAGTCTTGACAGTATACAGACCCAGTTAGTAGTACAGTGGCCACCATTCTCCCACACTAACTGCAGGTCCAGACACTCCATCCCATCAATGGGATACACGCAATCCAGAAGCAGTGCTATGCTCACATCCTCAGGGTGGCACATCTCAGGGCGGACCCACAGAAGCATCCACCCACCTTCAGCTCCAGTATCCACATCCCATCTTGGTGTCCACTGTAGCTCCTGCCACCCACAACTGTATCACAGTGTTCCTCTCAAACGGTTAGGATGACATCCTGCAAGTCCCTTTCAGAGAGACCTTCTACACTATGAAAGTCTACAGTGGCACACACAATCACCACCTCAACACATTCATGCCCACCGAGGGTCTTCTTTCTTCTAACTGTAAAACTCTTCTGAAAATTTGGTCGCTGGAACTGTGACATTCTCTAGAAAAAGCTTTTCAAGCAGCCAGGCACATGGTGACAGTGTGACACATTCCTCTGAAGAATGTGCCGTACTTTCTTCCTAGATGCTGAGGGTCGGCATTCCTTAGAGGATGTCCTTGAGTTCAGACCTCTTAGAAGGTTCTTGAGCTGAAGGGTCTTCTTGATGCTCCCAGTACTTCTAAACTAACCCCAGCTCTCCCTCCCTCTGCCCTGGCTTAGTCTGTCCACAGCTTTTCTTCCAATATATTTCATTTTGTTTTCTTTTTCCTTCATATCAGTATGAGCCATAAAACAACAGCTCAGGCGATGATTTTTATCTGACCTTTTGCCCATTTCTCTGTAAGGTATTGAAAGGTCCTGGAAAGCCCAGTGCTTTCTTTAGAAGTGGTCTTTCTTCATTTTCTCCCTCTTCCCCTCTCTCTAGAGGTGCTCAGTTTTAACACTAATCCCTGAATGAAGTTACTTCTGGGTCCTGGCTTATGGTTGCCTCATTCTGCACAGATCTTTCAAGATTGTCAGTCTTTAGACAGTGTCCTCTATAAGAACTCTGCTTAACTGTTCCATGAAATACTTAGAATGGAATACTCACTGACTCTCATCTCCAGTGAGTTTGGAAATTATCCTAGATTTCCTCCAATGAAAGAATTTCCATGGAAATGTCATCTCAGAAGACTGATTTCTACATTGTCATAATTACAAAGGGCCTCAAATGTCAAGATAGACAAACAATGATGCTTATTCTGTAGGGCTTGAGGTGCCAATGAGGATTTAGAAATAAGTGTCTCCCTAAAATCTTTACTTACAAACAGAATGGGCACAAGTTGAGAAACTGATTAGCAGTCATCATATACAAGAGGAGAAAGGACTGAATTAGGCATCGGTTGTGAGGATGAATAAGATGGTGTGGTTACTGGGCTATGGACAAAAGCCGAGGAGAAGGAATGAGCAGTGATGCGCAGCATTGAGTCTGGAAGGTGAATGGAACTTGATGATGTGGTGAGAGACAAACAAAAGACAGAGAAGATTGCATGGGAAGTGCTGAAGTTCAGCATGGGCTCTGTTGAACCTCAAATTGTTTCTCCTTGATAAGATCATGTTAGCATTGTTGCCATTAGTAGTTGTATACCATTAAAAGCACAATGCCCTGGATAGTATACTTCAGTTTATATATTTTTTAATATTTTTATTACATATTTTCCTCAGTTACATTTCCAATGCTATCCCAAAAGTCCCCCATAGCGCCCCCCACTTCCCTACCCACCCATTCCCATTCTTTTGGCCCTGGCATTCCCCTATATTGGGGCATATAAAGTTTGCAAGTCCAATGTGCCTCTCTTTCCAATGATGGCCGACTAGGCCATCTTTCCATACATATGCAGCTAGAGACAAGAGCTCCGGGGTTCTGGTTAGTACATCATGTTGTTCCGACAATAGGGTTGCAGATCCCTTTAGCTCCTTGGGTACTTTCTCTAGCTTCTGCATAGGGAGCCCTGTGATACATCCAATAGCTGACTGTGAACATCCACTCCTGTGTTTGCTAGGCCCCGGCATCGTCTCACAAGAGACAGCTATATTTGGGTCTTTTCAGCAAAATCTTGCTAGTGTATGCAATGGTGTCAGCGTTTAGAAGCTGCTTATGGGAAGGATCCCTGGATACGGCAGTCTCTAAATGGTCCATCCTTTCATCACAGCTACGAACTTTGTCTCTGTAACTCCTTCCCTGGATGTTTTGTTCCCAATTCTAAGAAGGGGCACAGTGTCCACACTTTGGTCTTCATTCTTCTTGAGTTTCATGCGTTTAGTAAATTGTATCTTATATCTTGGGTATCCTAAGTTTTGGGCTAATATCCACTTATCAGTGAATACATATTGTGTGAGTTCTTTTGTGATTGTGTTACTTCACTCAAGATGATGCCCTCCAGGTCCATCCATTTGGCTAGGAATTTCATAAATTCATTCTTTTTAATAGCTGAGTAGTAATCCATTGTGTAAATGTACCATAATTTCTGTATCCATTCCTCTGTTGAGGGACATCTGGGTTCTTTCCAGCTTCTGGTTATTATAAATAGGGCTGCTATGAACATAGTGGAGCATGTGTCCTTTTTACCGGTTGGGATATCTTCTGGATATATGCCCAGGAGAGGTATTGCTGGATCCTCTGGTAGTACTATGTCCAATTTTATGAGGAACCGCCAGACTGATTTCCAGAGTGGTTGTACAAGCTTGCAATCCCACCAACAATGGAGGAGTGTTCCTCTTTCTCCACATCCTCACCAGCATCTGCTGTCACCTGAATTTTTGATCTTAGCCATTCTGACTGGTGTGAGGTGGAATCACAGGGTTGTTTTGATTTGCATTTCCCTGATGATTAAGGATGTTGAACATTTTTTCAGGTGCTTCTGTGCCATTCGGTATTCCTCAGGTGAGAATTCTTTGTTCAGTTCTGAGCCCCATTTTTTAATGGGGTTATTTGACTTTCTGGAGTCCACCTTCTTGAGTTCTTTATATATATTGGATATTAGTCCCTTATCTGATTTAGGATAGGTGAAGATCCTTTCCCAATCTGTTGGTGGTTTTTTTGTCTTATTGATGGTGTCTTTTGCCTTGCAGAAGCTTTGCAGTTTCATGAGGTCCCACTTGTCAATTCTCGATCTTACAGCACAAGCCATTACTGTTCTATTCAAGAATTTTTCCCCTGTGCCCATATCTTCAAGGCTTTTCCCCACTTTCTCCTCTATAAGTTTCAGTGTCTCTGGTTTTATGTGAAGTTCCTTGATCCACTTAGACTTGACCTTAGTACAAGGAGATAGGAATGGATCGATTCACATTCTTCTACATGTTAACAACCAGTTGTGCTAGCACCATTTGTTGAAAATGCTGTCTTTCTTCCACTGGATGGTTTTAGCTCCCTTGTCGAAGATCAAGTGACCGTAAGTGTGTGGGTTCATTTCTGGGTCTTCAATTCTATTCCATTGGTCTATTTGTCTGTCACTATACCAGTACCATGCAGTTTTTATCACAATTGCTCTGTAGTAAAGCTTTAGGTCCGGCATGGTGATTCCACCAGAGGTTCTTTTATCCTTGAGAAGAGTTTTTGCTATCCTAAGTTTTTTGTTATTCCAGATGAATTTGCAGATTGCACTTTCTAATTCGTTGAAGAATTGAGTTGGAATTTTGATGGGGATTGCATTGAATCTGTAGATTGCTTTTGGCAAGATAGCCATTTTTACAATGTTGATCCTGCCAATCCATGAGCACGGGAGATCTTTCCATCTTCTGAGATCTTCTATAATTTCTTTCTTCAGAGACTTGAAGTTTTTATTATACAGATCTTTCACTTCCTTAGTTAGAGTCACGCCAAGATATTTTATATTATTTGTGACTATTGAGAAGGGTGTTGTTTCCCTAATTTCTTTCTCAGCCTGTTTATTCTTTGTGTAGAGAAAGGCCATTGATTTGTTTGAGTTAATTTTATATCCAGCTACTTCACCGAAGCTGTTTATCAGGCTTAGGAGTTCTCTGGTGGAATTTTTAGGGTCACTTATATATACTATCATATCATCTGCAAAAAGTGATATTTTGACTTCATCTTTTCCAATTTGTATCCCTTTCATCTCCTTTTGTTGTCGAATTGCTCTGGCTAGGACTTCAAGTACAATGTTGAATAGGTATGGAAAAAGTGGACAGCCTTGTCTAGTCCCTGATTTTAGAGGGATTGCTTCAAGCTTCTCACCATTTACTTTGATGTTGGCTACTGGTTTGTTGTAGATTGCTTTTATCATGTTTAGGTATGGGCCTTGAATTCCTGATCTTTCCAAGACTTTTATCATGAATGGGTGTTGGATCTTGTCAAATGCTTTTTCCGCATCTAACGAGATGACCATGTGGTTTTTGTCTTTGAGTTTGTTTATATACTGGATTACGTTAATGGATTTTTGTATATTGAACCATCCCTGCATTCCTGGGATGAAACCTACTTGGTCAGGATGGATGATTGTTTTGATGTGTTCTTGGATTCGGTTAGCAAGAACTTTATTGAGGATTTTTGCATCAATATTCATAAGGGATATTGGTCTGAAGTTTTCTATCTTTGTTGGGTCTTTTTGTGGTTTAGGTATCAGAGTAATTGTGGCTTCATTGAATGAGCTGGGTAGAGTACCTTCTGTTTCTATTTTGTGGAATAGTTTGTGAAGAACTGGGATTAGATCTTCTTTGAAGGTCTGATAGAACTCTGCACTAAACCCGTCTGGTCCTGGGCTTTTTTTAGTTGGGAGACTATCAATGACTGCTTCTATTTCTTTGGGGGATATAGGGCTGTTTAGATCATTAACCTGATCTTGATTCAACTTTGGTACCTGGTATCTGTCTAGGAACTTCTCCATTTCATCCAGGTTCTCCAGTTTTGTTGAGTATAGCCTTTGGTAGAAGGATCTGATGGTGTTTTGGATGTCTTCAGGATCTGTTGTTATGTCTCCTTTTTCATTTCTGATTTTGTTAATTAGGATGCTTTCCCTGTGCCCTCTAGTGAGTCTGGCTAAGGGTTTATCTATCTTGTTGATTTTCTCAAAGAACCAGCTCCTTGATTGGTTGATTCTTTGAATAGTTCTTCTTGTTTCCACTTGGTTGATTTCGCCCCTGAGTTTGATTATTTCCTGCCGTCTACTCCTCTTGGGTGAATTTGCTTCCTTTTGTTCTAGTGCTTTTAGGTATGTTGTCAAGCTGCTAATGTGTGCTCTCTCTAGTTTCCTTTTGGAGGCACTCAGAGCTATGAGTTTTCCTCTTAGAGATGCTTTCATTGTGTCCCATAAGTTTGGGTATGTTGTGGCTTCATTTTCATTGAACTCTAAAAAGTCCTTAATTTCTTTCTTCATTCCTTCCTTGACCAAGGTATCATTGAGAAGAGTGTTGTTCAGTTTATTTTGTTATTGAAGATCAGCCTTAGTCCATGGTGATCTGATAGGATGCATGGGACAATTTCAATATTTTTGTATCTGTTGAGGCCTGTTTTGTTACCAATTATGTGGTCAATTTTGGAGAAGGTACCATGAGGTGCTGAAAAGAAGGTATATCCTTTTGTTTTAGGATAGAATGTTCTGTAGATATCTGCCAGATCCATTTGATTCATAATTTCTGTTAGTTTCACTGTGTCCCTGTTTAGTTTCTGTTTCCATGATCTGTCCATTGGTGAAAGTGGTGTGTTGAAGTCTCCCACTATTATTGTATGAGGTGCAATGTGTGCTTTGAGATTTACTAAAGTTTCTTTAATGAATGTGGCTGCCTTTGTATTTGGAGCATAGATATTCAGGATTGATAGTTCCCCTTGGAGGATTTTATCTTTGATGAGTATGAAGTGTCCCTCCCTGTCTTTTTTAATGACTTTGGGTTAGAAGTCAATCTTATCAGATATTAGAATGGCTACTCCAGCTTGTTTCTTCATACCATTTGCTTGGAAAATTGTTTTCTAGCCTTTCATTCTGAGGTAGTGTCTATCTTTTTCTCTGAGATGAGTTTCCTGTAAGCAGCAAAATGTTGGGTCTTGTTTGTGTAGCCAGTTTGTTAGTCTATGTCTTTTTATCGGGGAGTTGAGTCCATTGATATTAAGAGATATTAAGGAAAAGTAATTGTTGTTTCCTGTTCTTGTGGCTGTCTTCTTTTAGGTTTGTTGAGGGATTACCTTCTTGTTGTTTCTAGGGCGTGGTTCCTGTCCTTGTATTGTTTTTTTTTTCTGTTATTATCCTTTGAAGGGCTGGATTCGTGGAGAGATAATGTGTGAATTTGGTTTTGTCGTGGAATACTTTGGTTTCTCCATCTATGCTAATTGTGAGTTTGGCTGGGTATAGTAGCCTGGGCTGGAGTTTGTGTTCTTTTAGTGTCTGTATAACATCCGTCCAGATCTTCTGGCTTTCATAGTCTCTGGTGAGAAATCTGGTGTAATTCTGATAGGCTTGCCTTTATATGTTACTTGGCCTTTTTCTCTTACTGCTTTTAGTATTCTGTCTTTATTTAGAGCATTTGTTGTTCTGATTATTATGTGTCGGGAGGTATTTCTTTTCTGGTCCAGTCTATTTGGAGTTCTGTAGGCTTCTTGTATGTTCATGGGCATCTCTTTCTTTAGATTTGGGAAGTTTTCTTCTATAATTTTGTTGAAGATGTTTGCTGGTCCTTTGAGTTGAAAATCTTCATTCTCATCCACTCCTATTATCCGTAGGTTTGGTCTTCTCATTGTGTCCTGTATTTCTTGGATTTTTTTTTTTTTTTTTTTGGTTTTTCGAGACAGGGTTTCTCTGTGTAGCCCTGGCTGTCCTGGAACTCACTTTGTAGACCAGGCTGGCCTCGAACTCAGAAATCCGCCTGCCTCTGCCTCCCAAGTGCTGGGATTAAAGGCGTGCGCCACCACGCCCGGCTACTTCTTGGATGTTTTGAGTTAGGATCTTTTTGCATTTGACATTTTCCTTGATTGTTGTGCAGATGTTCTCTATGGAATCTTCTGCACCTGAGCATCTGTTGCTGATGCTGGTATCTATGGTTCCAGATTTCTTTCCTAGGGTTTCTATCTCCAGTGTTGCCTCATTTTGGGTTTTCTTTATTGTGTCTACTTCCCTTTTTAGGTCTAGTATGGTTTTGTTCAATTCCATCATCTGTTTGGATGTGTTTTCCTGTTTTTCTGTAAGGACTTCTACCCGTTTGATTATGTTATCCTGTTTTTCTTTAAGGATTTGTAACTCTTTAGCAGTGTTCTCCTGCAATTCTTTAAGGGATTTTTGTGCTTCCTCTTTACTGTCTTCTACCTGTTTACCAGTGTTCCTTTGTATTTCTTTAAGTGTGTTATTAAAGTCCTTCTTGAAGTCCTCTACCATCATCATGAGATATGCTTTTAGATCCGTGTCTAGCTTTTCCGGTGTGTTGGGGTGCCCTGGACTGGGCGTAGTGGGAGTGCTGGGTTCTGATAATGGTGAGTGGTCTTGGTTTCTGTTAGTAAGATTATTACGTTTACCTTTCGCCATCTGGTAATCTCTGGGGTTAGTTGTTGTCTTTGTCACTGTTTAAAGATTGGAGCAGAAGCTGTGTTCCACTCACCAGCAGTCTCAAAATCCTGTGGCGGGGTCGTGGGTAGCTGGCGGGTGTCAGCTGACCCTGCGTTCTAGCTACCCCGGTCCGGCCAGGAGTGGCCTGTGGTCCTTCTCAGGCCGGTTTTCTGCTTCCCTAACTAATGCAGTCTCAGGTCCCGCGCAATTGGATTGGAGCAGAAGCTGTGTTCCACTCACCAGAAGTTTTAAGATCCTGTGGCGGGTGTTGTGGGTAGCTGGCGAGTGTCAGCCGACCCTGTGCCCTAGCTACCCTGGCGCTTTTCTGACCTGAGAGGCTTGTGGCCCTACTGAGGCCGGATTTCTGCCTGCTCAACCAAAGCAGTCTCAGATCCTGTGTGATTGGACTGGAGCAGAAGCTGTGTTCCACTCACCAGCAGTCTCAAAATCCTGTGGCGGGGTCCTGGGTAGCTGGTGGGTGTCAGCCGACCCTGCGCTCTAGCTACCCTGGTGCTGGTCCGGCCGGAAGTGGCCTGTGGTCCTACTCAGGCCGGTTTTCTGCTTCCCTAACTAATGCAGTCTCAGGTCCCGCGCGCAATTGGATTGGAGCAGAAACTGTGTTCCACTCACCAGAAGTCTTAAGATCCTGTGGTGGGTGTTGTGGGTAGCTGGCGAGTGTCAGCCGACCCTGCGCCCTAGCTGCCCCAGCGCTTTTCTGACTGGAGAGGCTTGTGGCCCTACTGAGGCCGGATTTCTGCCTCCCCAACCAAAGCAGTCTCAGGTCCCGCGTGATTCTACTTCAGTTTATATTAAGGTCAAATGTTCACATGTCAGAATGCCAATCTTACATTCACAGAGAGAAACTGAACTTTATATAAATTTGATGATTCTTCCAAGACATGAGGGCAGAACAAGGGACTAAAAATCCCAGAAGCTAAATTACAGTTTTAAAATAAAATCTTCTCAAGCCAGGGAATTGGCACTCTCTCTCTCTCTCTCTCCCTCCCTCTCCTCTTCCTCCTCCTTCCTTTCTTCCTTCCTTCCTTCCTTCCTTCCTTCCTTCCTTCCTTCCTTCCTTCCTTCCTTCCTTCCTTCCTAAAGCAGGGAAATCAAATCAATAAAAACAGCTTAGTGAAGCTGGAATGGGAGTTTGACCCTGTGTATCCTCCCCATTCCTCCCATCTTCACACTCACACATAGCAATCCCTGTGCCTCACACTAACCACCCTGGCCCCTGTTCCACACTTCTTACCATTTACTAACAAGACCTCACCTAGATCCAGCATACCAGTTCCTTGTCCTGATGTTCATTCCGATCATGCATCCTTCTCTAAGTGGTATGCTCAGCCAACAGAAGGTTGTATTAGAAGCAGCCTGAATCTAATGAATATCCAATTGAAGGACACAGATGAATTATACTATGCTTACATGATGGGACATAGACACTAGTCAAACAAACAAACAAAGTCATTAGTGTGGCTGTAGGATCACCAAAGGAATTTCTTCTCTCTCAAACTGGATAGCATTTAAAAATTTTTAAATTTTCAAATTTAATGAAAAATTCATATAATAATTTCAAGGTAAGTGGGAGTCAATAAAAAAGAGAATTTAGAAGGAAATGTAATGTTATCTATAGAGAGCAAGTGTTCAGTTACTTCACTGACTTAATAAATATTTTTTATTGAACCACAGCTCCCTGCCTTGTTTAAACACTCACCTCCAATAGATGACTAGATGCAGCAAGCACCATACAGACCTCAAAGTCTGAAATACTTGCATCTGAATCTATTTACAACAGACTTGCCTACCTCTCATAGACTTATCAACAGTCATTCTTAATCATCCAGATTGAAGTACATCCTAGAGATCTGATTTACTCTTTACAGATAACACCTTAGCTCAACAAAATATTGCAGTAGTAAGGATGCTTAGAAAAGTGTATGTTCAGTGAGCCAGGGATGCTGCATGGCTATCTACCCCTCTAGAGACATGATGGCCTCTAGGGTCTCCAGGATGCTCTCTTGCTTCCTTTCCATTGTTAGCATCATGGCTATCCTTGGAAAGAGTCGCTCTACTCCACACAGAAAGCTCTTTCTCTGCTAACCAAAGAGGAAGAAAGAAATTCAGAAAAGCAGAATTTTACAAATGTGGGTGGATGAGAAATGACTTATTGGTAATCCTCTCCCCCACTGCCCTTCCTGTCTTCTGTCCCTACATGATCACTAGTGAGACAGACTCTGGAGGTGTGGGAGGGGCCGCTGGCTACATGAGCCTTGAGTGCCTGCAGATGTGGGTGTGTGAGCTCAGAGTGATGCTGTACTGGAGAAAGGCCTCGTGCTCAGAGGAGGGAGAATGAATCTCTAGGGACAGAGCCCATCTGTAGGAAATTACAAATGTGAGGTCATGTGTGTATTTGAGAGTGAGAAAGTCAGCGTGGAAGAGATACCAACAGCATGAGTGCTGTGTGTGTGTGTGTGTGTGTGTGTGTGTGTCCGTTCATGATGGCGAGTGTGTGAGAGAATGAAGGGGATGAATATGTATCCCAGGCTGGCACCATGTGTATGACTAAGTGTGGGGTGAACTAACAGAGAAGGACAATAAATGAAAGAAATGACAGGGGAGGGAAAATATGGATGAATCTGAGATTCTTTCCAGCAAGCAGGGATTTGTGTATAGATGATGTCACCCTGGGGCAATCGCCTTGCACGACAATCCAATACCACCAATGAGAAAATAATTCTTAGTCCAAGACAATCTGCCTGGGTTGTAAAGTGTAGTGAAGTTGGCTGACAAGAAGGTTAAATAAATCTTGACACTTTAATGAAGCGCAAATTTAAGAGGCATGGACAAGGAAAAGCATATTGAAGACAAAAATAAATAAGTCTCACAAAACGTATTCTTTTGACTACTTTGTCCAGAGTTTGACTTTATTGTAACACAACCATATATTCTTTGGTATTTGTACCCATGTAGTATATTCATGACTAGCCACTTGTTTTTATTTCCCAGGCAGACTAGATTTCCTTTGTCATACATTACTGTTAAGTTGATTATCACCTTGGTAATCTCTAAGCAACAGACCTCTGCTCATGTCTGTAAGGGTGTATTGAGGTGATAAAATGGACACTAAAGTTTGTGGCCCCAGTTCCTATCTGAATAAACGAAAGAAAACAAGCTGAATAAAAGGGAGAGAACCAACATTCATCTCTCTCTGCTTCTTGACTCTGGGTGCGGTGTGACTGGATGCCTGACTTTCCTGCCTATAGTACTTTCCACTGTGTCCAACCATACCTGCTACCTGCCCTATGTTGTATTTTTCAGATTATTTTCTTTTCACAGAAATGAGAAAAGTAGGTGATGTTCCATGCTTAATATGTTTTCTAATCACCATGTTTGTTGAGTGAGTGGATATACTGATAAGTGAAACGGGTTAGCTGTAGATGAAAAATTACAAATCTTGGCTCTAATCTGAAAGCATTCACAGGTATTAGCAAGGATCATAGCTTTTGTTGCAATGATGAGAGGCAGTGGTATCTGCAATTCACAGTAATCGTTTACCCCTTTCTTATAGAGCAAGTATTAGGATGGGCTCATGGTCATCAGATCCCACGTTGTAAGGAAAAGGCATTTGTTCTTCATCAAACTGTTCTTCAGAGTAGAGTTGACATAGTCTGTAGACATATGGAAAGTTTGTAACATGAAGTTGATGTTGAAGACCAGACTTGGGAACAGGCTGAGAGAATAGCCTTTAAAGAGCTACAAAGGTTTGTAACTACAGGTTCCAGCCTGCCCCATAGTCCCAGACAATGTCTTTCATCATGATATAATTATCAAAGGCACCTGATTTTATACTAGGAAACAAATCACAGCACCAACCCCCCCTAAGAAGCAACCCACGGCTTATTTTCCATTAGAGGAGCTTGTGGCCAGTGGCAGGAAATCAAGTAGCCAAGTTGTATACACTCAGTGGGACCTTCATTTGCATTTCCCAAGTGTAAAAAGCACTTTTTACACCGAAGAGAAACAAACCTTTCATATCTTTTTTTGCACAAAGTGCATAGAAAGCCTGCATTTCCCCAGCACTTAATTCTTCAGTTACCTCGGGTGGAGGGAAATTTATGAAACAACCTCAAAGACATCACTTAGTGAGGTTTTTGTTTTTTTGTTTTTTCATTCATAAAAGAAGCACATGTATCTGTGAGGACCATACTTACTGGACCATATTGACCTTGTCTCCTGTAAAACCCAAATCTCATCATTGTGGTCAGTGTGTGGGTGGTGAGTTTCATCTTGTGCTTATTCTGGGCAAATTCCAGGAGGGACTCTGCCTGTCTCTTGCATGGGAAGTCGGGCTGGGTATGCCAGCTTCAGGATCATCATTCTTGTCCTGGAATTGGATGCATGTGGATCAGGATTTTGGACACATGTGGCCATTTAAGAAAATGATTTGTATAAAAAGCCCTTCCATTCTTTCTTATAATTTTAACTCTAAGACAACTTAACATAAAGTTCAAAGTCTAGAGTTAGATAAAGGCCCACTAAATCTGGGCAATGGTTTGGACCGGCATTGACCAACTGATGAAGAGACATGTGATGGGTTTGCTAGACGACAAGTTTGTCTTGCAGTGGGAGAATTTCCTTAGTTCAACTCTCTAACAATAGCACCATGTGCCTACCACCATTAATACAAGGCAATGAGTTTCTCTCTTGTTTCTTCTACTTCTTGTAGCTTCAAACCCTCCTTGAATTTTGACCATTTAACCCAGCTATCCACTGCGTTTACTGGTCTGAGTCCAAATATTATTCTTATTGTCCATAAATAGTTGGATTTATTGGATTAAAAGTCCACCCTAAAACACTTTCTTAATTTCATCTGTAAGAACCCTGTTTCTAATGTGTTTACAAATATCAGAGACTTGAAGATATATTTTGATTGCTGGGCATATTAGCATATCTGATGTCCCAAATGTATGAAAAGCAGAGGCAGGGGCACAGGTTAAGCCTAGAACTTCAAGATCACTCTGGGCAACACAGCAAGTCAGACCTTCTCTCTTTCTTCCTTCTTCCTTCCCTCCTTCTCAACCTCTCACCTCTCACTTCATGTGCGTGTGTGCATTTGTGTGTGTGTGTTGTGTATGTGCATATATATATATATATATATATATATATATATATGTAAATTCAACTAGAAACAAAAATAAATTCTTAGTGATTTCAGGGACTGTGAATGTGGTAGAGCATCTGACTGGTGTAGATGAGGCTCTGAGTTCACCCTTGGAACTATACGCATATATTTCTTCACTCTTCTCTCTTTATGTCCTATTTCTCCTCTTCCTAGGTCCTTTTCAGTGGAAGTTTGTCGCACGCGCCTTTAGTCTTCATCTTTCTATGGATGAAAGCTGTGAGAACTCCTCACCTATGAGCATCTATAACTACCTCAAGAAGTCCCACTTAAATGGTTCCCTGCCATTTCAAAGTCATCTGTTCTAGTTTCATTCTGTTGCTGTAAAAGACACTGTGACCAAAGCAACTTGAGGTGGGGGTGGGGTGGGGGAAGAGTTTCTTTGGTTTACGTTTCCAGGTCATAGGCCACCAGGGATGAAAGTCAGGGCAAGAAATCAAGCAGCAAATTAGGAGTAAGCCTTCTTGCCATTCCACAAAACATTAGCTCCAACCAAGGAACTTGCTCTGCAACTAAAGAGGTACAGCAGAAACCATGAAGGCTGTGTTTATTTCTGGGTCCTAGGCTCATGTTTAGCTAGCTCTCTTAAATACTCCAGGATCACCAGACCAGGGAATAGTGCCACCCTCAATGAGCTGGGTCTTCCTACTTTAACTAACAATCAAGGCAACCTCCCCACAGACAGGCCCACAGACCATCCTTATGTTGGAATTCCCTCAACTGAAATTCCCTTCTCAAGACACTCTGGGCCATGTCAAGTTGAAAGTTAAATCTGGAATATAATTTATCACTTCATCTAATTTTTTATCCTGGAATGCCAAATCTAACTGATACCACCTTACATATTTCTCTCCTACTGACTAAATGAGGCTGGTTTTGATTCATTTAGCCCTCACTTCAATCTCAGTTTGAGCTAGGTCACATATATCTCCTGAGTACAAACTCTCTTGATTTCCTTCTCTTTCCTTATTATTCAGAATTTAGTACAGGCCTTGGCACTTTAGTTCAATGGTTGCAGAAGGGCCTCTTTCTCCCTCCAACTCACCATGTATATTAGTCAGGGTTCTCTAGAGTCACAGAACTTATGGATAGTCTCTATATAGTAAAAGAATTTATTGATGACTTACAGTCGGCAGCCCAATTCCCAACAATGGTTCAGTCGCAGCTGTGAATGGAAGTCCAAGGATCTAGCAGTTACTCAGTCTCACACGGCAAGCAGGCGAAGGAGCAAGAGCAAGACTCCCTTCTTCCAATGTCCTTATATTGTCTCCAGCAGAAGGTGTAGCCCAGATTAAAGGTGTGTTCCACCACACCTTTAATCCCAGATAAAAGGTGTAGCCCAGATTAAATCTCCTTAAACTCGGAGATTTAATCTTCTGGAATCCATAGCCACTATGGCTCAAGATCTCCATACCAAGATCCAGATAAGGATCTCCAAGCCTCCAGATAAGGGTCACTGGTGAGCCTTCCAATTCTGGATTGTAGTTCATTCCAAATAAGTCAAGTTGACAACCAGGAATAGCCACTACACCATGGGAATAAGCAATGTCTTTTCTAGGGTTAGTAATTAGATAAAACTCCCTATAATATCCTCCATGGTCTAGAAGATGAGTCAAAGAAATGAAAATGAGTGAATTAAAGAATGAAATAATTGGATTCTTAGCTTGGTCCAATGAGTTGTGATGGTTGTGACATTTGTCTACCCACAGAGCATTCCCAGTTCTCACTGAGTGGGCATGCCACCACAGGCCTTGACTAATTATAATGCCCCTTTCTCATTGTCATATGATAGGACTTGTGTGGTCATTTTATTGAAGGCAAATCAATTACAGCTAGCCCCTGTGTTTATTGATTTTAAGATGAACAAGAGGCTATGCTCATTGGCATTACAATAGTAAAGGTATATAAAGTTCAGACTACAAGATCTATATACTTGTCTACTGTAAGCATTTATAACTAAAAAAAAAGGGGGGGGGAGGCAAAGAAAGTGAATGAGAGAAATGAATGAGAAGCTAGTCTTGGAGCCACAGAATTGCTGTCTCGCCCTGGCCTTTTGGTCTTGTGCCCTTCTCCTGGGTGTCTGAGCCACCACAGAGCCTCCAAGATGAGTGACTCCCTTACTCTTTCCTTAAAGTTGGAAATTTTATTTTGCTGTGTTTAGTCTTTGATTTTGGTTTTCCCAAAGGGTCCTAAATGATTATTTAACTGGCATTCATTTTTAGTCACTTACATAGTATAACTGTTATCTTTTCCTAGTAAGCCACTTGACTACTTTGCAAACTTTCCCAGCATAAAGTTCCAATATCTGCTCTAATGATCCGTGTTATCAGTGGGCCTTGTCTCTTTGTTCTTTGCTGTCCTACCTTCTGAGAATGCTCTTCCACCACTTCTTCTATCTCATCTATCAAAATCATGTCTTTATTTCAAAACTGATTTCATATTTTATTTCTTCCTGCAAGTCTACCTAGCTCCCTCAAGCCAGAAATAATCTCTGCTTATTATACTATGGGGTCTGCATGACTTCTTCTGCCTTTGTTTGTATTTTTGATAAGTATGCCTAATTAGACTTAGATTCATCCAAAGCTTTTTACATTTTTTTTTTGTAGAAGTTTCCTCACAGTTCTATGTACTGTAATGTTCAATAAACAGCTATTGAACAAATGTAGGCAGAAGTGGTTGGTTTCTCAAGAAATAAATGAACCTTCCTGATATGAAGACAAAAGGTGCATTAATTTGTGTTTTCCCCCACCTTTGGGGGTGATGCCACACACTGTTAATCACAGCATGCAGAGAAAGAGACAATCAGGTATTTGTAGTTTTGAGTTCAGTTTGTTTGATCAGCATAGAAAGCCCTATGCTATCCAGTGCTACATAGTAAAATCTTCCCTCAAAAAAAGGATTTTTTAGAAATCAGAAAATGTGAGTGAAATATTTTGATAACACAAACACATGACCTACTATCTTCAGGCACATGCACATGCTTGTACACATATGACATTCCCTTCCTGAGAAAACTATGTAGAGAACATACGGATTAAATGTGATTTTAAGGAAAAATTACACTTTTTAAAAATAAAAAGGCAGAGTGCTAGAAAATAACTATTAAACATGTAGAAATGTTGATGGTGCACATATAATTGAAAACATCTAACAGATGATGGGAAACACCAATCTCGTGAGCATGTGTTTGAGAGAGGTGAAATTTCACCTCTGAACACCAGGGTACACCCAACAGGGAGTTTCGTAAGTCCGTGCACATCTGTTTAAGAATTTTAAAATGTATTTCCAAAAGTAATTTCCGGAATCCTTTGAGGATCATGTTGTCTTTCATGTTTGTGGTTCAAGTATATCCACATGGCCTTAATACCTCAGGCAAAATATGAGCTAACACCATACTGGCACATGCACCAGGCCATGAGTTTGGAAGCAATTGCCTTGCTTTGGTGGTGAAGATAAAATTAGAGAAACAGACTTGGACAGAGGGATAGCAAGGCAATGACAGCTAGTCAATAAATAACTGTTTTTTTTTTTAAATCTTTATATGGCTAAGAATGGAATGTTGTCAGATCTTTCTCTCTTCATATGATTTATCGAGAAGGTGTGCCATCAAATGCATTTTAATCCAAATTCATGGAGATGTTGACAATGTGTTGTCTCAGATCTTCACAAAAGAAACATGGCTGGCCTTACCTCAACCCTCTGCATGCTTTCCCTTTAAAATAATAATAATAATAATAACACCCCCCCCACACACACACACACACATTTTGTAGTAGGGAGACATCAAAGCAATTGCTGATTCATTTGACTGGTTGATCCTTTTTTTTTTTTTTTTTAAGCAATCACCAAGTGCTCACAACATGCAAGGCATCATGATGGATGGTCAAGGAAATTAACACAAATTAAATATGTCCCTTGCTCTCAAAAGTTGATCTTATCCAGATAGGAAAAAAACCTTCATTATAACAATATCAAAATACATTAGATAGAAATACAGTGATGCCAAACACAGTGCTAGCCTGTTGGCACATTATTCTAATGTATTACCCTAAGAATTGATTTTCAACCAATCCAGCATGGAAACTGAGATTTGGAGAAAGTCAACATCTTGTTAAAGCACACAGGTTATTAATTCTAGTCTTACGTTTTGAGTAAATTGTGGAATTTGCCTGCCTTAGAGCTTATGGTTTTAAGCAAAGGAAGCACGAAACAAAGGAGTGAATAGTTGACCTGTTCAGCCATCAACTAAATATTGGAAAGAAGAGGAAGTTTGCTTATGAAATCAAAGGAGGCTGAGCTGGGGTGGATGATATGAGCATTCATCCGAGGATCCACCTAGGATATCATTTGCATATAGCCACATGGTGCCAGAGAACTGTTAGTACTTAGGTCAGTACCACCAAGCCATCTATGTTCTCAAAGCCCCGAAGGACAGATCTTAGCTACAGATTACCTACTTTTCTTATTCTGAGCCTTGCGTAGATGTAGATTCAGTTACTTTACGATCGCTGTAGGACACATCTGAGAGAGTTAAATGTGGAAAAAGAAATGTGTTATTTTTACTCATGGATTTGAAGATATCAGTCCATGAGATGTGGGCCCCATTGCTTTGACCCCATGTGAGGCAATGAATCATAATGGGAGTGTGTTAGAGCAAAACCACTGAAAATTATAGAGGAGGAAGTAAGGTCCCACAATCTCTGCACAGACTCAATGACATAAGGATCTCCCACTAGCATCTATATCTTATATCTACCTCTCAATAATGCCATCCCGGGGACATTTAACATCCAAGTATAGCATGAGTTGAAATGGGGAGCAGTCTACTTCTGAAATTCAGTTAGAGAAGAGTTCATGGGACATACACACAGCCTTAGATTATCTTGATTAAATAAACTGACAGAATAATTTACAAAACATTCCATTTCTGTTTCATATACAGATCTTTAATGCACTGAACTGCATTGGCTTTGGACTTCCTTGGGGGTTGTATGGAGGAACCTCAGCAAGGTCATTTAATGTTTCTGAATATGAATGAATATAATCCAAAAATGTGCAATTAAGATCCACCTTGCCCTGCTTATGCTTGAAGAAAAATTGAAAAATAAATGTGTAGTGCCTTGAAGAATAAATATTAGGTGTGTTCATGTTCCTAGCAGCAGAAAAGAGCATACTGCTAACTCATGGACCTACCCAGGTTCTGTTGGATAAACTAAGAAAGGCCAAAATCAGAGTGCTGGCTAAACTTACTTCTTATCTGGAAACTCAGAGAACAATGTGTTTCTGAGCTTACTGTGGTTTTGGCAGAATTTGAGTCCCTGTCATTGTTATGCTAATTTAAAGCTCTTTCATGAATTTTCCTCTCATTCTTTCTGTTCTCCTGTTCTTGTTGGTTGTCAGCTAATTCTTCACTGTCCATCATTCCTCCAAATTGCCCACATCCCTCCCCTACTGGCTTTCTCCATCTTCAAAGTCATCAATGGGACATAGAGCCTGCAACACTTGGGGAAGGGATGCTGACCAGTCAACCTACCTCTAGCGGCAAGCTTCAGGTTCAATGAGAGATCCTGTCTCAAAACAGTAAGGCAGAGTGATGAACTAGAATGAGTTCTTCATGCATGTGTTCACACACACACACACACACACACACACACACACACACACACACGCACACACACACATGTACTGCATACATACAAGTATTAAAATTTTTAAAAACTCATTTATGTATTTTCTTCTTATCCATTCTGTGCTTCTGTGAGTCTCTGAATTATGGTACACCACATCCTCTGTTTCTTATGACCATACTTTACAAATCTTTATGTTTTACCTAAGCTCATGAAAAAAAAATAATCCCTAGAGTAACTTAAAATGAACTGGACCTTTTATGTGCAATGAGTCTGAAAAAATTGCTCTATAGAAGCACTGGAAAAAAGGGAAGATGTGAAGCAATCAAGGTTGTCTTTCAATTCTTGGCATCCTGGATGGAGGTACATACACTTCTGTTAGACCCAGGTAGGGAGTGGCTTACGTAGGGTAAGAAGACCGACAATGCATGGTTTATACCTCCAGTTTCTAGCCATAGTTCTGGTCCTTCCAGACTGTCTTGAAGCTGTTTTTTCTCTTCATTGCTTGCTTCTCCCAAGAACCTTCAAAGCTAGACAGAAGGCCTGCAGGTATACTGTCAACTCCTTCATCTTTACAGATATCAGAATCTTGACACCAGGTTTCACAGGGTAGAGTATAATTTTACATAACAATTAGGTAATATCCATAATCACACAGTTGTCTACAGGTACAAACAAAACTTCTCAACCATTTGTTCTTGTTATGTGCATTTGATATCTGCCGCTGGCTTTCTTTTCTTTTCTCCTTTTTTTTTTTTTGTTCTGTTTCATTAACTTTGATCAAGCTTGCCACAAGCTATGCTGATGCTATGAATCACTAATGGGTTAGAAGTGGGAACTATCACTCTGGAGCTAGATAATGAAAGGTAAAGGATAGCAAGTTTTCTCTCTAAGCCAAAGAATAAATGGATAATCCTGATTTGAAAGACACAAAATTCTCAGAGTTTTAGGCTTAGTGGTAAGTTATCATTTTAGCTCACTGTGGTGGCTGATTTCCACTGATAACTTGACAAGATTTAGAATCTCCTTGGAGAGGCATCTCTGGGCAAATGTGCAAGAGTATCTCCAGACAGGTTTAATTAAGAAGGGAAGAGACACTCTTGATTTGTTCAGGGAAAAGAAAGATGTCAACTGAGCACCAGCAATCATCACTCTTCTTTTCTTGACTGCAGATGATAAAATGTGATCAGGCAGGATGGCCTGTGGTCTCCTAAACCATGAGTCAAATAAAGCAATCCTCCATGAAGGCCTTTTGTTAGCCATTTTTGTCCTAACAATGGGCGAAGTAATGTATACATCCTTATCCACTACCTTTCCCTCTCTTATCAAATTCAGCTACCCATCTAGGAAAAGTGTTGTCCAAATGATGAATAAATACCAACTGGATGTTTCATGTTGAGGTGTGTAGGATTTTTAGGATGGATGCCTGGATATAAGATTGACAGGTCTAGGGAATGATGAATGAGAACATCCAAAACATATTAAATGTTCTTTTTCATGTGGGTGCCTGCTTACTCACAGTATTATTCCCCGGGCGTGGTGGCGCACGCCTTTAATCCCAGCACTCGGGAGGCAGAGGCAGGCGGATTTCTGAGTTCGAGGCCAGCCTGGTCTACAAAGTGAGTTCCAGGACAGCCAGGGCTATACAGAGAAACCCTGTCTCGAAAAACCAAAAAAAAAAAAAAAAAAAGACGGGCTTGAGAAAGGTTTCCACTATGTAGTCTAGGCAGGATTAAACCTATAGACATCCTCTATCACCCTTCTGAGTACCAGTACTATTGGACACATTTTTCATCATTCTTTTCATTTGCTATATCTTTTTCAAAATAAAACATGATAAGATAAAAAGGAAATATATAAAGTATTCCATAACAGCAACAAGCTATTCAAGGAATCTTATTTGCAAGGATCACAAGTTAAAAACATAAGATCCAAACTCCAGTTTTGTTTTGTTTTATGTTGAGGTCTTTATTACTATTATTATTATTAATATTAATTATTAATTATTTTATTTATTTACATCCCAAATGTTGCCCCTTCATGGTTGCCCTCACATAGTTCTTACCCCCATCTACCCCTTCCCTTGCCTCTGAGAGGATGCTCCCTCCACTTCCCACCTCCCCTCACATACCCACCCACCCCCACCTCACCACTTCCTAGCATGTTCCCCTGGGGCATCAAGTCTCTACAAGATTAGGCACATCGTCTCTGACTGAGGCCAGACAAGGCAGACAAGCAGTCCTCTGCTACATATGTGCTGAGGGGTCATGGGCCAGTCTATTTATGCTCTTTGGTTGGTGGCTTAGTCTCTGGGAGCTCCCAGTGGTCAGGGTTAGTTGATACTGCTGTTCTTCCCATGGGGTTGCCACCCCAGTCAGCTCCTTCAGTTCTTCTCCTAACTCTTCTGAGGTCACTGGCCTCAGCCCAATGGTTGGCTGCAAGTATCTACATCTGTCTCAGTCACCTGCTGGTAGAGTCTCTCAGAGGATAGTTATGCTAGGTTACTGTCTACAAGTACAACGTGGTGTCAATAATAGTCTCAGGGTTTAGTGCCTGACCATGGGACGGATCCCAAGTTGGGCCAGTCACTGGTTGGGCATTCGATTAGTCTCTGCTCCATTCTTGTCCCTGCACTTCTTTAAAGCAGGGACAAATTTGTCCTGTTTTTAATTGACACTAAGTACTTATTTCGTGGCTGTAATTCCTATAGTTTTTTCATCTTCCTCCAAAATGCAGAATATACATAACAGCTAAAATCTGCCAAAGATGGATCATGTACAACATAAACTACCTAAAAGCAGAGCCACCTGGATTTTAAACCTTATCTTCACAACTATCTTTATTTGCAGATAATATGATAGTATACACTAGGATCTTACAACTAGTAAACATTTTCAACAGAATAGTTGGATACAAGATTAACTCACAGAACTCACTACTCTTAGCCAGGTTCGGTGGCACCATGTCTTTGATCCCAGCATTATGGAAGCAGAGACAGGTGGATCTTCTTGAGTTCGAGGCCAACCTGGCCTATATAGTCTTCACAACTATCTTAAACAGCCGCTGAAATCAGGAATACTACATAGATGGTCTAGCTAAACTGTGAGAAGGTATACTTCCAGGAAGCCCAACAGATGCAGGGATCGAATTCAAGTCTTCTGACTTCAGTTCCAGGGTCTGCTGTCTCAGAGAATACTAAGGAATGATGTGACTTACTGCTTGACTCCTTGGTTCTGTGGCAGACCAGCTGTTAACGATGAGTTCATTCCACATTCACTTCACCCTATCATTAAGGGGTAGGACAGAGAAGGCTGTGTAAGGCTCCTGGAGGCTTGAGGATGAGATTCCAGGATGCAGATCACTTGACGGAATCTCTCATGAATCTGCAAAGCAAAGATACTAGTCATCCTCACACACGAGGCACATCTGTACAGGCTGCCGCATACTAGCCACAGGGATGCACAGTTCCAGACCAGAGGTTTACACGTAGGTGTTGGAGAATGAACGCAAGTTAACAGTAGCAAGCTTTCCTTTTGGATCAGTCACACCCTTTGGTCTTATATTATTCCTTAATCTCTACTTTAAAACTTCCTATGTCTAAATTTTTTGCAAATTCGCCTAGCACCGACACGTCAGAATCTATAATAAACATTTACAAGATATATAGAGTTATTAATGCTCAGAATGCTATGAAGGACTCCTGCTGAGGAGTGGGGGAGGGTCACTGAGCCGATAAGGTCACTGCAGTGGCGCTTGGTAATCCTGCCATACAGCTTTGCTCTTAGCTGTTCAACGTGTGTCAAAGTTTGCCTTTAGAAATGAAACTATTTTTGAATAGAAGTGATCATTATAGCATGAATTTTGTTTATCTTCACCCCCAAACTCACCTGTAGAATCTCTGTTCTAGTTCCCTATTGTTGTGACCAAAGCTGATAGAGACTCACTAGGATAACCTCATAAGGTAACAACATTGAGAGACTTGATTTTTGAAGATGTAATTAAAGAGTTGGGATATAGGTCAGGGGCAGTGTATTTGCCCAGCAAACACAAGGTCCTAGGTCAATTTCCTAAGTCCAAAACAATTTGTTAGTACTGTACATGCCCCACACCAATTTCCAGTACTACAGGGGCAAGAGACCTAATTCACCAGATCCATTGAAATTAGAACACTAGATAAATTTTTACCTGTATTTTTTTTGTCTTTAGCTCATGGGGGGAGTCAGGTTTTTATTCCAGTCCTTGAGTGTTATTATTTAATATGGACTTGGCTACTGCTGTTGTTTGGATGTAGATAAGTGTGCCAGAGTTTGCATGTTTGAGATTTGAATCCCCCTGTAGTAATATTGAAGGGAGTCTTTTCAATAAAAGAAAAGAAAAGGAAAAATAAAAAAGAATCCATTCAAGACCATGTCAACAATACATATTTTAGAAGAGAAAATCTAATTCACTAAAATCTCACCTTCTCTAATCACCCAGAGAGCAACTTCTACTGCACTCTTCTGAGTCTTCCTCTATGGTTCCTATGGAAACACGGGAGTTTTAGGACTTGAAATACTCACGACTCTGGAAAAGTAAAGTAGCCTAAAATGTATGCAATGGTGCTTCATTTCCAGGACAGTTTGTAAGATTTAATTGGTATTATAAATTCTTTTGACATTTATAATAAACTCCAGTCGGGAGAAGAAGAAGAAAGAGGAGGAGGAAGAGGAGGAGGAAGAGGAGGAAGAGGAGGAGGAGGAGGAGAAGGTTAGGTAGATTCTGTTGGGAATGCAGGTCTAGAGTGGGGCTTGAAGGAGCTCTCTCGGGTCCCTGGAAAGTGAGCTGTAAAAGAGTGACAGTGGCCACTTTCCTAGATTTTCTTTCCCATGTATACATGAATCCTGCTTCTTGAAACCTCACTTTCTACAATCGGGAGCTAAATGAACTTCCTTTCTTTCTGTGTCACCTGCCCTTGTATATTTTATTATAGAAGTGAAAATTGTCCTATTACAAGGAGCCCTCCGCCCATACATTACCTCCTTTGCTTCTATTGCCTCCCTTGGCTTCATCTAAAACCTTAAATACTTTTCTACTGTTACTCAAAATCTCCAAACCCAGATGTTTTGTAATTTTTGATGCCTTCACTATAACTACTAGTTACTGCAGACCTAACTAACCTAAGCACAGCATGCACCTCTCCTGACTCCAACTTAACCGACTCACCAGTCCTGCTGCTGTGTACATGCCAAATTCATGCCCACTGTGTGCATTCCAAGTGCATAGGGCCCCAGATAACTTTATTTCTTTGACCCAAAGCATAAGACAGGTGTCTTTCATTTTTCCCCCTGTTCTATCCTACTGACACAACATAGGCTTTTAATAGCATCTCTTGATCTAATGTGTTATCCTTCTTTTAGAATTTCTTTTTTTCATTCATTGAACAAGTGTTAATGGCATACACGCCATATGTAAAATAGTAGAAAACCAAAAATGGAACATATAAGGTCATGGCTTAAAATAATTCATCCTGCAGCATGGCAAACAGATGATGCATCTTTGTGTAATATTCATGCTTAAGAGGATGCCTAGCTACACTATGAACCCAATTGCTAGGAGACGGGTGTGAGCAAGAAACCATGGGACACACTACAGAGAAGCAACCAACTCAACACCGGATGACAGAAAGGATTAACAGAGGAAATGCCACGATGGCCTTGTTGAATGAAGAGTTTTAGATCGGGGGGAATGAAACAGGACATAGCTGAGGACTGGGCAGAGGCTATGTGTATGCCTGACTGAAAGAAGGGGCAGGTTGTCTGGAGGAGTTAGGGAGCAGATGCAAGTGTGGTCAGGATGTCATGAAAAGACAGAAAAATGAATTAGGTCATACTAAGAAGAGTCTTTATTATAATACTACATAAATGCCTACCTCATCTGTGGGCAATGCTATGCCATTCAGTATTTTAAGCTACAACCATGCTAACATTTCTTTTTGAAAGGCATCTCAGAAGACAGTTCCCTGAAGAGACCAAAGCTATAGTTTTATTCCTGGATCCCATGGATTCTGAGTGCTGTCATGGATCCTATCAGTTATGCATAAATATAAACTCTGTGTGTGACTGTGAGCATTGTTTCCTAATTAAGGAATCTAAGCTTGACACTGTCCAATAAGAATAAAATATGAGCCATATATGTAATCTTGAAGTTTCTTGTCATCACTTAAAGACTGAAAGGAAGATCGGGAGATGGCTCAGGGTCTAAGTGTGCTTGCTGGGCAAGGATGAGGGGTGAGTTCAGTTCAAATCTCCAGAACTGAAATAAAGGCGTGGCCTTGTCATGATTGTACCTGTAAGCTCAGTGCCAGTGGACAGGGACAGAAGGATTGCTTGTACTTTTTGGCCACCAATCTCGATCCAGGTTCAGTGAGAGACCTTGTTTCAAGGTAATAAAAGTGAGAATAATATAGTGAGACACTTGACATCCTCCTCCACGTTACATACACACACATGTATGTATATATATATATACATACAGAGACAGGTAGACAGACAGACAGACAGACAGACAATGACAAAGAGACAGAGAAGAGAGAGCAAATAACAGAGGTAAAATTAATATTAATAACTTTCCAACAATTGTTTAATCCATTATTTTCAAGGCATTATCATTTTGACGTTATGTAGAAAATAATAATGAGGACTAGCAATATGGCTCAATGTGTAAGGACACCCTGCCTAATATGACAATCTGAGCATGATTCCTACGATCTGCACAGTGCAAGGAGAGAACTGACTTCTAAAGGTTATCCTCTGACCTCTATATGGATACATACACCCACATAAGCACATGCACACACACACAAACACCACTAACTAAATAAACATAAAATAAAAACTTTTAAATTAATAGTGACTTGTTGCATATTTTCCCTTCCTTTGTAACCAGTTGAGCATCTAGTACTGATTTCTTATCTCTGGGACTACATGCTCTGCCAAGGGATTGAAGACTACAAGCCAAATGCGGTGGTATGGTTTGTTATCCTTGTGCTTTGGGGAAGCCTGAGGCAGAAGAATCATAAGTTCAAATTTGGGCTACATCCCAATTTCCAGGTCAGCCTCTGCTACAAAGCAAGACCCTGTATCTTGGACGGAACAAAATAAAAGAAAATTTAAAAATACTGAATTAGAGAATTAGTTGAAAGTAGTCATTTTAAAAGTGTGTAAAGAGATCTGAGAGAGCAATGGTTTGTTGAGATCTTTTGACAGAGATCAAAAGATTTGATTTAATCCATAGCAACCACCACACCCAAATCCCAAAATGACTCAAAAGCATCTAAATAGGAATTGGTCACCAGCTGTAGCAGAAGACAAACTGGGGGTGGGGGTGTGGTAAGACAACTTGTGTCTTTCCAGTCTGGGTAAGATGTCCAAGCCGCCACTGCCCTTCCCTAGCATGCATTCATCACCCACTTTGTCAGAATTGTCGTTGCTCAAACACCTCACGGGATGCTGTTGCTCACATCCTCCATCCATGGTCCTCTCTGTCGTTCTCCATGCCTGACAGGGCTTGTCAACTTCTGCTCCCTCTGCCGCTTGATAGAAAGACAAAGAAAGTTAAAAGAAGGAAAAAATAAAACAAGAGCCAGCTCCTCCCTGAGTAACAACATCCTGTTTTCCAGAATCTCTTCAAGTGATGGCCTTCTTCTCTCCAAGCTCGGAATTCTCATGCTCCCCTTACATCAGACAGGTTGATACTTGTGGTCCCTGGGTATGTAGAGTCTATGTCTCTACGAAGCCTGGAGAAATTAAATGAATGTTTAACCCTTGGAATTAAGGGATCTAAGTCTCAGAAGGTACATTAAGGAAAGATAGAAAGGCAAGGAGAATTATGGGAACTCAAGAATGAAAGAAAGCATCTCACAACAGAGTCTGCATAGAGACTCTGTCTGTAACTCTAGTACCAGGGAATCCAACACCCTTTGCTAGCTTCAAAAGACCCTAGACACATGCATAGTGCACAGATTTACAATGTCAGCGAAACACCCTTAAATGTAAAACAATAAAATAATTAAACAAAATTTTCAGATTAGTTAATAGCATTTCTGTCAAAGTTAACCAATAGCAGCGAACCAGGCTTAAGGCCTGAATGTCTATGAGCTTGTGTAGGGTTCATTCCTTTGCTCTGACTTTTTCTGGAAATTTCAGCACTACTTGCTTATTGTGAAGGTGACCCACCTTCTCACAACCCTGTTACCTACAGAGCCATCGTATGTATGGATGATAACCCTGTCAGATGCCTCAGAAACTTGCTTGTTCTTATTTTGATTGCTTGGCAAGAATAGCCCCCAAACTCAGCAATGCGGGATGTTTGAAGACAATCACACAGCACTGTTTCCTAAAGAAGCCTGCCCCTGTGTGGTTTCCATTCTCCCTGACAGTATTCATGTTCTTAATCATCATTGTCTTTTTGTTGTTGTTGTTGTTTTTAATTAAAAAATTATATGTGGGTGGGTGGTTTTTTCCCCACATCTGTGTACCACATGAGTGCCTGCTGCCTTTTGAGGCCATTCGGTTCCCTGGAACTGGAGTTACAGACAGTTGTAAGCCATCATGTATGTGCTAGGAATTGGACCCAGGTCCTTTGAAAAAAGCAACCAGTACTTTTAACCACTGAGATATCTCTCTAGTCTCTCCATTCCCAAGATCTGCAGGAAAGTCCCTTTTCATGAACTAAAACTGTGCTTCCTGGCCGCTTTCCTAAAATTCTTTGCTTGCAGCCACTGATTTGGATTTTGCTTGAGTGGAGAAAGCATCCCAAAAGGCCTCCTGAGGCTGCTGTGGATGACATCATGAGCTGTGTCCCCAACTGGGATGCTATCACTGATGATGCCAGGCATCTAATTGCAGGTGTTGGCCCTCAGTTACACTTGCTGTGAGTTCCCCAGTTCCCCACTGAGGGTGTTTGCTCCCTTTCCTTACTCTTCTCTCTGTCCCCATGTCACCCGGGTGACCCTAGTGAACCTGCATTAGCCACTAACTCCACACCACACAGATTTCACATTGTGTAGACATCACTGTGCCTTACACATGGCTTGCTTTCCTGAATACACCGAGGAATGAAAACAGATCCCCCATATCCTCAGACATTTAGCTGCAGTATCAAATTGAGGACCGGTTCCTAAGACCCCTGAACAATTCTTGCTTTGTTGCTTCCCTCCGGTCAGCCGTTTCTTCACAGCTCTGAGAACTTTCTCTTTCAACAGGAAAACGAATGTTCTTCCATTTTTCATACATCTTTCAAACAGTATTGTTTGTGGCTGGTGTCATTGCAAGCTGCTCAGTAAATCTGGGGACAGTCCAGCATTTATGCCTGTTGTCCCTACAAGATAATTAACAGTGACTCCTTTCGAAATCAAAAGCATCTTGGTTCGGAAGATGAATATTTTTCAGAACTCAAAAACTAAACAATGAATCTTTTCAACAACTTTGAGCCCTCCTCCTGCCACAGTCATAGCTCCACCCGAAAGCCCATGTAAAAATGTGTCTGTCATCAGTCATCTCCTGGAGGCTGTTGTACACAGCTCAGTGGTGGAACACTTGCCTAGCATGTGTGTGTGAGGCTCTGGGGTTAATCCTTAGCACAAGAGAGGGGAAGATTAATAGGGTGGTGGTGGAGTGAGAAATTGACAACTCTAAACCTCGAAAATATTCTATATCCTTCACAGAATCTTATTAAAATTAAGTGTCCACATAGACTATCTAATACCCCACCCTACTAGCTAAATCATAAGACAATCAGCTGTTTACTAACGCCAATATTACTGTGAAAGTCTCCATAGTCAGTATGAATAGAATCAGGATTTTGTCAGCTGAAGAGTGATTAAGGCAGGGAAATAAGTAGACACATGATATGAATCATACACATACATGGACATAGGTATTGTTTTAAATAGAGTGATTTTTCCAGTTTTGGTAGGGAGATGCACTGAGATGGATTCTTTTTTTTTTTTTTTTTTTTTTTTTTTTTTTTTTGGTTTTTCGAGACAGGGTTTCTCTGTGTAGCCTTGGCTGTCCTGGAACTCACTTTGTAGACCAGGCTGGCCTCGAACTCAGAAATCCGCCTGCCTCTGCCTCCCAAGTGCTGGGATTAAAGGCGTGCGCCACCACGCCCGGCTGAGATGGATTCTTTATTTTTGGTGGTCATTCATAAAGAGAGATGCTGGAGACCCAATAGTAACCAGCAGAACAAAAAAAAAATCACTTATTTTTATAGACATGTGAGGGAATGCTCTGAGTTTAGTAGATTAGATAAGATGCCAAATCATAATTTAGGGAGATAGTTCTATTGTCTCTCTCCATCTTGAGAATAGTATGAATATTATGACAGTTCCATATTAGGAACTGTCAGTCTCAGGGAAAAGTCGTGCCTATCTGATTTCATCTGCAGGCGAGCATCTGTGACTTACCATGTATGTATTATATATATATATATATATATATATATATATATATATATATGTAATCCAATGTCTGAAAAAAATCTGATACTAATCAGTGATGAAATTTCACTGTCCCTTTGTACAATATTACAAATGCATTTTATTTAAATTGCATTAGATTTACTCAATATTACTTTCAAATTACTTTGTAGAAGTAAATTACTTTTATTGGCAAAGTATTAAGTTTCACAAGTTAAATAATAAGTAGAAGAATAAGAAGCAAAAAAATCAACTTCATCCTTAAATGGAAAAATGAATTTTAAATTGTACAACAATGAAAGCAATACAGACAAATATTCATCTAGTGACCGCACTCACTTTAAAATCTAAATGCTGTATTTTCAGGCTAGAACATGTACATTTATGGAGAAGTGATGTATTGGAAAATATTTATAACAAAGCCAGCCAAGAGTTAGCATTATAATGTACAAAGCTACTAAATGGATTCAGAAAAACACATAAGAGTGAGACACAGTGGCACCCTGCCTCCTGGAACACTGGGGAGGAAGGCTATTTTCAGATATCTCCACTTTGGGCAAGTCAAATCCTTGACTTACACACAGGAAAGATTTTGAGGACAAGCCACTACAAAACAGAACGGGAGCTTATGAAGATGTGTTTTTAACATAGATCTTAAGTAGTGGTGCTAATAGAAAGAGAGGCACTCAAACAGAATAAGATAACCACGGGAGACTAGGTGTGATCCTCTCAGGGAAAAGTTGTATGATACACAACTTTTGTATGATACACAACCACAGGCTTTATGATAGTCATATATATGAATTTTGGTGAGTTCTGAAGTTGCTATCTGGATGACCTCACAGGCTAGATCGTGAAATGCACAGAATATTACAAATGATGTCCTAGGTCACAAGAGTTGGAATTTTCAAAAAGGAAATTATCCTGTAAGAGTGAGGCCGTAATCAAGGTTCATATACTCAGGATTCATTAATGGTTCATTGATATTTTAATATTTTTGCTTGAAAATATTTTGTTTATACATATATGTATATTGTGTATGCATGTGCACATGCATGTCTGGCTGTATCTAGGTATGCACTGGTGTGTCAGTACACACACACACACACACACACACACACACACACACTTTCATTGCCAAGTCATTCTCATTAAAAAGGTGGGAGATAGGGGAAAAAAACAAATAAATATACACAAAATCCAATTTGGAGCAAGAAATCATCATTGACTGGGTGCCAGAGTTCAATAAGAATTGGGGCAACCTTAGAAGCAGTGGCAGTGTGTGGAAATAAGCTTCCTGGCTCTTGTATATGTCGAAGGAGGGCACGTGAGGGCTTTGGATTCCACAGACCTTCCTCAATACTATCTTGGCTTTGAAATCCCGTTCAAGCACCACATACATGGAGCACTAGCAAGTAGAAGCATAAAGATTAAGAGCAGTTACTTGTTCTCAAGTTTTCAGGTAACTAAGGTTTTATGAAAAATTTGCTTATATGCCATTTCTGTTTTCAACTCTGGTCCTGGCTAAGATGAAAGAATTTCCATCGCTTAAATCCTTGGGGTTTCTCAGATGCACATAGTCATGGTCCACGTGCTGAGATACAGTTCCGAAAGGAAGTTTCATAACCTTATACCTAAAGTCGGATCAGTAGGGCTTGCCACACTTCAGTTTCTATGTGCTACTTTTACAGTGTGTGTCCAGGTTTTGTTTTGTTTTTTTATGTGCATTTCAGTTTTGTTTTTTTATTATTAAACATAAATGACAAGGATCAGAATAAAGTAAAAATTTACAACTTTGGCGACATCTAATAATTTCCACTATTTTGGATATTTTCTTTATTTACATTTCAAATGTTTTCCCATTTCCAGGTCTCCCCTTGGGGAGCCCCCAACCCATCTTCCCTCCCCCTGCCTCTATGAGGGTGCTCCCCCACCTTATTACTCCTGTCTTCCTGCCCTGGCATTCCCCTGCACTGGGGCATCAAATACCCTCAGGCCCAAGGGCCTCCCCTCCCACTGATGTCCAACAAGACCATCCTCTGCCACATATGCAGCCAGAGTCATGGGTCCTTCCATGTGCATTCTCTGGTTGGTGTCCCAGTCCCCAGAAGCTTCATGGGGGTCTGGTCAATTGACACTGTTGTTGCCTCCATCGGGCTGAAAACCCACTCAGCTCCTTCAGTCCCTTCTCCAACTCCTCTGTCTGGGACACTATGTTCAATAGAATGGTTGGCTACAAATGTCTGTCTATGTATTAGGCAGTCTTGGGCAGAGCCTCTCAGGAAACAGTCATATCAGGCTCCTGTCAGCAAGCACTTCCCAGCATCCACAATAGTGTCCCGGTTTGATGACTGTATATGAGATGACTAATATCCACTTATAGGTGAGTTCATACCATGTGTGTTCTTTTGTGACTGAGTTACCTCACTCAGGATGATATTTTCAAGTTTCATCCATTTGCCTGCAAATTTCATGAAGTCATTGTTTTAATAGCTGAGTAGTATTCCATTGTGTAAATGTACATTTTCTGTATCCATTCCTTTCTTGAGGGATATCTGGGTGGTTTCCAGCTTCTGGCTATTATAAATATGTCTGCTATGAACACTGTGGAGCATGTGTCCTTATTAAATGTTGGAGCACCTTCTGGGAATATGCCCAGGAGTGGTATCACTGGGTCCTCAGGTAGTACTATGTCCAATTTTCTGAGGAAACTTTTCTGTTGAAAGATTAATTTCTTGCTTTTTCTAGGGTGTAGTTTTCTTTCCTTGTGTTGGTGTTTTCCATCCATTATCCTTTGTATGGCTGGACTTGTAGAAAGATATTGTATAAATTTGTTTTTGTCATGGGATCTCTTGGTATAGTAGCCTGGGCTGGCATTTGTGTTCTATTAGGGTTTGTATGACATCTGCCCAGGATCTTCTAGTTTTCATAGTATCTGGTGAGAGGTGTAGCATAATTCTGATAAGTCTGTCTTTATATGTTACTTGACCTTTTTCCCTTACTGCTTTTAATATTCTTTCTTTGTTTTGTGCATTGGTGTTCTGATTATTATGTGTCAGGAGGAATTTCTTTTCTGGTCCAATCTATTTGGAGTTCTGTAGGCTTCTTGTTTGGTTATGGTCATCTCTTTCTTTAGGTTATGGAAGTTTTCTTCTATAATTTTGTTGAAGATGTTTTCTGGCCCTTTAAGTTGGGAATCTTCCCTCTCTTCTATACCGCTTGTCCTTAGGTTTTGTTTTCTCATTGTGTCCTGGATTTCCTGGATGTTTTGGGTTAGGAACGTTTTGCATTTTGCTTTTTCTTTGAGTGATGTGTCAATGTTTTCTATGGAATCTTCTGCACCTGAGATTCTCTCTTCTACCTCTTGTACTCTGTTGGTGATGCTTGCATCTAAGGCTCCTGATCTCTTTCCTAGGTTTTTTTTTTTTTATCTCCAGGGTTGCCTCCATTTGTGATTTCTTTATTGTTTCTATTTCTGTTTCTATGTCCTGGATGGTTTTGTTCAATTCCTTCACCTGTTTGGTTGTGTTTTACTGCAATTCTTTAAGGGATTTTTGTGTTCCTTCTTTCAGGGCTTCTACCTGTTTATCTGTGTTCTCCTGTATTTCTTTAAGGGAGTTATTTATATCCTTCTTAAAGTCCTCTACCATCACCATGAGATGTGATTTTTAAATTAGAGTCTTGCTTTTCTGGTATGTTGGGGTATCTGGGACTCATTGTGGTGGGAGAACTGGGTTCTGATGATGCCAAGTAGCCTTGATTACTCTTGCTTATGTTCTTGCCCTTGTCTCTTGCCATCTGGTTATCTCTGGTCATAGCTGGTCTTGTTGTCTCTGACTGTGGCTTGTTCCTCCTGCAAGCCTGTGTGGTAGTACTTCTGGGAGACCAGGTCTCTCCAGGAGGAATTTGGGTATGGAGAGCTGTGGCACAAGGTCAGTTCCAGGCATTATAGCACAGGATCTGCTCCCAGAGCAGACAGAAACAAGAAGGATCCTGTTCCTGCTGTTCCTTGGTTCCTGTGTCCTGTTGGCTCTGGGAGGGTCCCTCTTGGGCCAGGAATTTGAGCAGAAGTGGTGGTCTTACATGTGCTCACAGGTGTGTCAGCACTCCTGGGAGATCAGCTCTCTCCAAGCAATATTTATGTATGGAGCACTGTGGCACAGGATCAGCTCCAGGCATAGCTCATAATTTCCACTTTTACTCTCATATCACCCATCTGTCTTTAAATATCCTTTTCTCTTTAGCAAAATAATGAAGACTAAATCGCATAAAATATTATTGCTGGTTACAAAACTTTCTGAGAGAAAGACACATCCTTCTGCAGAAGTGAACTGGGGTCTGGAAAGTATCTGAAATGATTTTTTATGGACCTTGAAAATCATGATTATCATTCGAGATGGCTGAACAGGGTGCCGAGGATACAATATAATTTTTCAAACATTTTAGGATTTTGCACTATAGTGGTCTCTGTGTCTAGACCTATTCAAGAGGATGTTGATTATAGTAAATAAACAAGAAAATGATGTTCAATTAAAGAAAATATTACTAATAAGCAAGTAACTTCAAAGATTCACTGATATATCAAATTCCATATTGATTAGATGACTTATACTACTGACTGTTATTAACATGACAAATTAAATATTATTTAAAAATTGAACATTCAAAAATCTAGAGCACCAGTAGTAACTCATTGCTTAAAACATCCAGAATATATCACTGTTTTGATGTTTTATTTTTACTATTTCATAGTGCAAATCTCTAGCAACAACTTAAGCATCTAACAAAAGGAGGCGATTAAATGTGTCCGAAATTACGGATGTTATGTAGCTACTAAGTGATTTATTAAATTTGAACTTTATTTAACTGCTTAAACATAGTATAAACTATAAGCCAATAAGCATGTTTAGCACACAGATCAAACTCAAGTACAAAAGGAACAAATAGTAGAAAGTAGCACTAAAAATTAACAGATTGTGACTTTTAAATTAAAATTGGCTTCATGATTTGAATAAGAGCTTCAACCAAGCAATGTACAAACAAAGAGGAAACAGCCAAATGTCAGCCAACTCCCAGCAGCCATGCATTGGCCAATGTCAGGCAGGCAATGAAACAGACCATATTCAACTAAGGCAAAACCTTGAGTGTAACCAAGCAGGTCACATCCCATCATGTTTGTAAATGCTCCCGTCCATGTGTCAAGAAGACTTTCCCACACCTCTTCTGCCTCTGCTGAGATCAGTTTCTGTATGTATGGGCAAGCATACACACACACACATACACACACATGCACGCATGCACATACACATGTACACACAGTAATTTTGTCTAAAATCCTTTTAAAATAGACTATGATTTTCTCTTTAAACTGTAAATTTCTATTTTACAAAATGCTTTAAGTGAGCATGTACTATTTCACAAATGAAAGCATGTTTATTGTGAAATAGCAAGCATTAATTCTGGAGTCGTACTTTGAATTCATATCCTAAGTCTTCAATTTACCAGGTGACTGCAGGTGGTGGCTAAACTTCGTTGTCAACTTTATATACCTGGGAAAGGGGAACTTTACTAGAGGCATGTTTGGGGGACACATTTTCTTGATTGTTAAATAATGGAGGAGGGACTAGCCCACTGGGAGTGCTACCTGGGTAGGTGGTCCTGAGTTGTATGAGAAAGGCAGCTAAGTCAAAGCAAAGGAACAATGTAACAAGCAGAGTTCCTCCATGGCCTCAGCTTCAGTTCCTGCCTCGGGTACCTGCCTTGAACTCCTGCCTTAGGGTTCCAGGTTGGTCTCTAGGTTACACACACACACACACACACACACACACACACACACACACACACACACACAGAGAGAGAGAGAGAGAGAGAGAGAGAGAGAGAGAGAGAGCTTTCATGAACACATCACTGAAAGTGCTGAGGGATCACAAAATCAAGACACCAGGCCTTTCTCCATTCAAGATCTGATAGGGTGGTATAGTTTGTAATTCTCTCATAGAATAAAGTTTAAATAGGCAATAAGTCAGAAATGGACCAAAAACTTAAATTAAAAACTGATTAGATTATTTTGTTGTTGTTGTTAACTAAAGATTTAAAAACAAAACTACTGTGACAATGAAGATGCCCTTGGAATTTCAAAGTCATACCCACTATGGAGCATCGCCAGCTGTCCCATTTAATGTTTTTGAAACTGGATATATACACTGCAAACCAAACACAGCTCACTGTATAAAATAAAGTACCATCTACTTCTGGTAGTCAGGCCTAAAGATAGAGGTCTTCCAGGGATTCTTTAAAATAAAACAGTCCCACGGTGTATAAGGAATACAGGAAAGAAAATCTCATGAAACAGACCCGTGGCTGTTAGCTTTTTGCTAGGACTACAGCAAGTCATCCACTGCTGAGACAGTTCTTTGCATCTTGAACTTCCCCTCACTCCTTACTGTGGCTCCTCTCTGAGGAGATGTTAACTTCTTCTTCTTCTTCTTCTTCTTCTTCTTCTTCTTCTTCTTCTTCTTCTTCTTCTTCTTCTTCTTCTTCTTCTTCTTCTTCTTCTTCTTCTTCTTCTTTCCTATTCTGTTTTTCCAGGTTTTTTCTTTTCTTATCTTTTTAAATTAGGTATTTTCTTCATTTACATTTCCAATGCTATCCCAAAAGTCCCCCATACCCTCCCCCCCACTCCACTACCCACCCACTCCCACTTCTTGGCCCTGGCCTTCCCCTGTAATGAGGCATATAAAGTTTGCAAGACCAATGGGCCTCTCTTTCCAATGATGGCCAACTAGGCCATCTTCTGATACATATGCAGCTAGAAACACGAGCTCTGGGCGGGGAGGGGAGTACTGGTTAGTTCATATTGTTGTTCCACCTATAGGGTTGCAGACCCCTTTAGCTCCTTGGGTACTTTCTCTAGCTCCTCCATTGGGGGCCCTGTGATCCATCCAATAGCTGACTGTGAGCATCCACTTCTGTGTTTGCTAGGCCCCAGCATAGCCTCAAAAGAGACAACTATATCAGGGTCCTTTCAGCAAAATCTTGCTAGTGTGTGCAATGGTGTCAGCATTTGGGGGCTGATAATGGGATGGATACCCAGGTATGACAGTCTCTAGATGACCCATCCTTTTGTCTCAGCTCCAAACTTTGTCTCTGTACTACTTCCATGGGTGTTTTGTTCCCAATTCTAAGAAGGGGCAAAGTGTCCACATTTTGGTCTTCGTTCTTCTTGAGTATCAGGTGTTTTGCAGATTGTATCTTGAATCTTGGGTATTCTAAGTTTCTGGGCTAATATCCACTTATCAGTGAGTACATATCATGTGAGTTCTTTTGTGATTAGGTTACCTCACTCAGGATGATGCCCTCCAGGTCCATCCATTTGCCTAGGAATTTCATAAATTCATAAGAAATTCAATTTCTTTTTAATAACTGAGTAGTACTCCATTGTGTAAATGTACCACATTTTCTGTATCCATTCCTCTGTTGAGGGGCATCTGGGTTCTTTCCAGCTTCTGGCTATTATAAATAAGGCTGCTATGAACATAGTGGAACAAGTATCCTTTTTACAAGTTGGAACATCTTCTGGATAAATGCCCAGGAGAGGTATTGCTGGATCCTCCATGAGTACTATCTCCAGTTTTCTGAGGAACTGCCAGACTGATTTGCAGAGTGGTTGTACAAGCTTGCTATCCCACCAACAATGGAGGAGTGTTCCTCTTTCTCCACATCCGCACCAGCATCTGCTGTCACCTGAATTTTTGATCTTGGCCATTCTGACTGGTGTGAGGTGGAATCTCAGGGTTGCTTTGATTTGCATATCCCTGATTATATGCAAATCAAACATTTTTGCAGGTGCTTCTCAGTCATTCGGTATTCCTCAGGTGAGAATTCTTTGATTAGCTCTGAGCCCCATTTTTTAGTTCAGTTATTTGATTTTCTGGAGTCAACCTTCTTGAGTTCTTTATATATATTGGATATTAGTCCCCTATCTGATTTAGGATAGGTAAAGATCCTTTCCCAATCGGTTGGTGGCCTTTCTGTCTTGTTGACGGTATATTTTTCCTTTCAGAAGCTTTGTAATTTTATGAGGTCCCATTTTCGATTCTCGACCTTATAGCACAAGCCATTGCTGTTCTATTCAGGATTTTTTCCCCTGTGCCCATATCTTTGAGGCTTTTCCCTACTTTCTCCTCTATAAGTTTCACTGTCTCTGGTTTTATGTGGAGTTCCTTGACCCACTTAGATTTGACCTTAGTACAAAGAGATACAAATGGATCAATTCACATTCTTCTACATGATAAACGCCATTTGTGCCAGCACCATTTGTTGAAAATGCTGTCTTTTTTCCACTGGATGGTTTTAGCTCCCTTGTCAAAGATCAAGTGACCATAGGTGTGTGGGTTCATTTCTGGATCTTCGATTCTATTCCATTGGTCTACTTGTCTGTCGCTATACCAGTACCATGCAGTTTTTTTCACTATTGCTCTGTAGTACTGCTTGAGGTAAGGCATGGTGATTCCCCAGAGGTTCTTTTATCATTGAGAAAAGTTTTTGCTATCCTAGGTTTTTGGTTATTCCAGATGAATTTGCAGATTGCCCTTTCTAATTCATTAAAGAATTGAGTTGGAATTTTGATGGGGATTGCATTGAATCTGTATATTGCTTTTGGCAAGATAGCCATTTTTACTATATTGATCCTGAGAATCCATGAGTATGGGGGATCTTTCCATCTTCTGAGATCTTTTTTAATTTCTTTCTTCAGAGACTTGAAGTTCTCATCACACAGATCTTTCACTTCCTTAGTTAGAGTCACACCAAGGTATTTTATATTATTTGTGACTATTGAGAAGGGTGTTGTTTCCCTAATTTCTTTCTCAGCCTATTTATCCTTTGTGTAGAGAAAGGCCATTGACTTTTTTGAGTTAATTTTATATCGAGCTACTTCACTGAAACTGTTTATCAGGTTTAGGAGTTCTCTGGTGGAATTTTTAGGGTCACTTATATATACTATCATATCATCTGCAAAAAGTGATGTTTTGACTTCTTCCTTTCCAATTTGTATCCCCTTGATCTCCTTCTGTTGTCTAATTGCTCTGGCTAGGACTTCAAATACTATGTTGAATAGGTATGGAGCAAGTGGGCAGCCTTGTCTAGTCTCTGATTTTAGTGGGATTGCTTCCACCTTCTCACCATTTACTTTGATGTTGGCTACTGGTTTGCTGTAGATTGCTTTTATCATGTTTAGGTCTGGGCCTTCAATTCCTGATCTTTCCAGGACTTTTATCTTGAATGGGTGTTGGATTTTGTCAAATGCTTTCTCCGCATCTAAGGAGATGATCATGTGGTTTTTTCTTTGAGTTTGTTTATATAGTGGATTACGTTGATGGATTTCCGTGTATTAAACCATCCCTGCATCCCTGGAATGAAACCTACTTGGTCAGGATAGAGGATTGTTTTGATGTATTCTTGGATTCGGTTAGGGAGAATTTTATTGAGGATTTTTTGCATCGATATTCATAAGGGAAATTGGTCTGAAGTTCTCTATCTTTGTTGGGTCTTTCTGAGATTTAGGTATCAGAGTAATTGTGGCTTCATAGAATGAATTGAGTAGAGTACCTTCTACTTCTATTTTGTGGAATAGTTTGTTAAGAACTGGAATTAGATCTTCTTTGAAGTTCTGATAGAACTCTGCACTGAACCCATCTGGTCTTCTCAGTAGAGCCTTCAGGTGCTCTCCATCACTATGTCTGTCTTCATGCTACCATGGTACCCATCGTGACAATAATGGAGTAAACCTCTGAATCTCAATCCAGCTCCAATTAAGTGATTTTCTTTATGTGAGTTTCCTTGGTAATGTTGTCTCTGCACAGCATTAGAAATCCTAACTAAAGCTTATGCCGAAGCCTTCACTTCTGCTTACTCTGGATGTGAACCTTTGGTGAAGATAAGGCCAAATGCAGATTGAGAACATTACAATGGACCTTATAACCAAAACCACTGAGACAGATTAAACTGCAAAAGCAGCAAGCAAGAAATACCGAAGATTGACAGCCACCCTGAAGCCAAGAAGAGCCAAGGAAATGTTCCCCTAAGACTTCAGAGAAAGTGTGCCTGTGCCAATGCTTTGGTCTCAGACACAGCCGCTAGAACCCAGAACAAATCCAGCATGTCCTATGGTTCCTGGTATTCTATTACGGAGGTGCAGGGAGACTCACACACTGGAGAAGGAAAGATGGAAGAGAAATCTATTTTGGATGGATTTTGTGCCTTCTGAAGATCACGAATACTCAGGCAGCAGAATGAGCATGAATAATGTTGGGGATTTTAGTATGACAACTATTCTAAAATGAAATAATTCCAACTGCATACCAATAAATGATGAGCTCATATGAAAAAATATCATTAAAACCTGCAATATACAAAAGAAAATATACATAGGATTCAGAAAGACCTTGCAATACATGAAGAATTATCTTCTAGCCAAAAATGAAGCTAGGCAGAGTGAACATGTAGAGTCCCTGAGAATCAAGAAGGTTTGTGAGGCATAACTCCTTGAGATTTCATCGCAAGATAACTGCCATGTACCACCTAAAAGTGATCAATAGTAAACATATGCATATACATAGCAATGAGTATAGTTTAAATATTCTTGTTAATATTATGAAATCAAGTAATAGATTGACCTTAGGACTGATCACAAGGGCACAGAGTGTCTCTGCTGTGTGCTTTGTTTGCCAACACTAGGTCTCATTCTGCTGCCTGAGTTTGAGATTGGTGTTCCCTATCAATTTAGTTCACTTTATTAACCCCTAATATGTTGACACTTGGGTATGGAAGTTTAATCAATAATTTCCCTTGATGAGACACGTGCACTTTATTAATATTCATGAGTTTCTGAAACCATGAGACTGAGGGATGTACTCTTATTGTTACCCAATCCCTACAGACCTATGACTCTGTGACCCTGTCTGTGTAACTACTCCTGCTGAGAATCTGCCCACAAAGGCACCAGCTGTGGAGGAGGCTCTGTGTCTTGCTCTCCTAATGGGACAGACCTACAATCCTTATGGGGCCAAGCTTGCTCTGAGGCTGGCCAGCTGTCCCCCTGTCACTGATCCTGCTGCTTTTGGAAGTTTGTGCGGGACAGCCTAGGATGCACATTAATATAAAACCTCTGTAAACATTCCAAACTAACTTTTGTTCCCTTCCAAATATATCAAGGATGTTTGCATGAGGCCCTTCCAGAAGGCAATACTCATACTGAGGAGATCAGAAGTAACAGCCCGGATTGTTTGATTTCAGTCTTGGCCCCGAGCTGGAGGTTGATGCCTTGACCCTCTTGGTAAATAACCTGGATCAGAGATTTTTTTAAAAAATCAACCACACTTGGTCAGAAAGTGAAGTCAGTGTCTTAAGGCACTTGCTGCTCAGGCTGATGTGAGTCCTGCCCGTGACACTCCAGAGGTAGGAGAGAACAAATACCCATAAGTTGTCTTTTGATCTCCTTCCCCTGCATCCACATGTTCTCACACACAGACAACATGCACACATACTAAACAATTTAAATAAATGTAACAAAAAATAGTGTTGCATATTTCTATTGTTAGCAGGCATTAACTGAAAATCAATACTTGGGATTATTTTAAAAATAAAAATTATTAAAAAAAAAAAACTCAAATGGGAGAATCTTCCCACAAAGGCACCAGCTGTAGAGTAGGCTCTCAGCCTTTCTTTCTCTAACCTTGTACATTGCTATTGTTAGCAGCCATTACCTGGAAATTTACAGTGCTTCTTATTTAAAGAACAAATCATTTTTTTAAAAAAAAGAACAATTTCAACTCTCCCACTGCTTTGGAAGGCAATCAATGATTTTTTTCTGTGGCATTGGGCCACACATCTCTTCGATAAACTATGTTACATGGGGGAAGAGATAGTTTTATTTATTACAACAGTGCAACCTAGTTTTTATTCATATAATAAAGAACTGTTTTCATATCTACTACCAAAGCAATGCTAAATAATACTGTGGTCTCATTTAAAACATCATCAAGGTTAATGGTAGGTTTTATTTATAGGAAAGGAGGCTGTGATTGAGACAGGTGAAGAGATAAGGATGTATTTCAGGTTTGGACCTGAGCCATCTGCCTCCGGAACTCTGCTTTAATCATACAGCTAGTGTGTGTCTCATTGTTATAGCAACTGTGTTTCCTGGGAAGCAGACAAAAAGTGGAGCACTCAGATAATGCCAAGTAAGAATATAGGACAAAAAAGACTTTCTATAAGGAGAACTGTAGAGAGGGAGGCATGTCTCACCACTGTAAATTCAAAAAGGAGGTAGTTGTGAACTAAGTCTAGAAGGGGTAATAGAAATTTCCATGTTGAAAATCACATTTAAAGAAGGAAGAAGGTCTCCATGAGTTAATGTGGATATAGAAATACACATGACTGTGTGTGCCACAGCTCAGCATTTTGCTCTTCTATTATAGCTGGTTGTTATGCAAGATTAGATGACGTGTATTTATAGTCACTCATGTGTCTCATCACTATGGAAAGTGACATGTGGAAGAAGCTGTTACCAGGAACATCCTTCCGTTGTGCCACCAAGCAGGGATTGTCATTTAGACAATACCAACTGAAGAAGCAAAGAGGTGAAGCAAGGCATAACTAGCAATATTGAACAATCAGATATCTATTTATAGAAACATTTATGTTATAGGATACTCAGAAAATGACCAATAGTCTCTGTGGCTCACAGCAGCTAGGTTGCATTCACTGACCTTCATCTGTCATGTGTACTATGACCCTGCTCCATGCCATCCTCACTGAGAGAACCAAGGGCCTGGCTAGTCTCTTAGAAGAAAAATAAAAGAGAGAGAATGTACTGGGCCATTAGAGGCTCTAAAAACCTTATTTTGGAAGTACACATATAAATTTTGAGTTAGCCCAGTTGCAAGTGTTAGCCAGAGGAATGGGCAGAGATAGTCAGTTCTCTTGATCAACCATCACTGAGCATTTAAGTCAAACAAAAGTTTTACTGGATAAAAAGTACTCGAATTTATTTAGAATTATATTCCATGCCAGGTGGCATTCTACATAAGGACATTTTGGTGTATTGCTTTGACTGTATGCTTTAAAATTAAATAGTCATCCTATGCACTTTTAGTAAAAAAAAAAAAAAAAAAAAAAAAAAAAAAAAAAGTCTTTGAACCATTTGGCCTTACTTCTAAATCACAGTCAGTACATAATCCTATGAGTGCTAAACATCATCCAGAGAACATACTTCCCCCACAACTAAATGATGGCGAATCAAGTCTCTGATCTACTGCATACGAAGGGCCTGTCCTATCAAGCTTGGAATTTGTCCCTTATTATTTTCTCTACATCAGGCATTGGGTAAGCCAGTTAAAGCAAAATTTAGGTTAATCCTCTTATAAAAATTGCAAATATTTTTGATCCCATTTTGTATGTATGATAACTGATACCCATGAATAAAAGTAGATGTCCAAACATGAGGTGATTCGGGAATTAAGGCAGTGACATCAAAATCCACACACTAAGCTACTGTGTGGTGATCATCATCTAAACCTTCGCCCCAGGCTTCTGTTACAACTTGTTAGGTATGGGTTCCTTTTCTTGTTTAGTGACATTTCTAAACAGGAGAAATCCATGCAACTTCTTTCAGTTCATTGAAAGCTTTAGTACATGAGGGCACACAGAAATTAGAGACCTGAAACAATTGGATACATCTAGCACATCCATAACAAGGGCACTCTCTTTCCATTGACTTTTTTAATATTTAAACTTATATTGCTATCAATTTTCAATTATAAAGATAGATATTAGAGATAGATAGATAGATAGATAGATAGATAGATAGATAGATAGATAGTAAATAGGCCCAGTTTAATCTCTTCAAAAGGAGAATTCTGATTAATACACCCACCATGACCTTTTCAAAGTAAATATTTGATTTCCTAGCCTGGTATCAATAGCATGGAACATACAGACACATAGGATATGTACAACTGTATATGTCTGCCTTCTTAGCTTGCCTGGTTTAGGAAAGAGGAAAGAGCTATGGGAGTAACAGGTAACATAAGAGGACCATTTTACCATTTCTTCTGGTACATTTAGATTATGGCTTGAATTTGAAGTGTCCAACACAGGTTTATGTTTGGAATGTTTGGCACTAATTGGTAGCACACTTTTCAAATGTTCTAATGCTTTGGAAGGGAAGGCTTGTCTAGGGGAAAGCAGCCTTTGGAGGTCCTTGACTTCTCCTTTGTGCTCTGCTTCCGGGTCCATCACAGTATGAACAGCCTGATCTATAGACTGTAACCACAATGATCTTAGCTACCCTGCTGTGTCTTCTTTGCCAAGATGGATTGAAATCCTCTCATTGTGAGTTAAGACAAGTCTTAATTCAGTTTTCCATTCTTGTTTACATCAGAAATTTTGTATTACAACAGCAATACAAAAGTGCCACTCCAGATTTTATTTCATTCCTTGATAATTCCTTGAGAAATGTATACAATAGATTTTGGACATATTGACCCTCCAAATTTTCCATTATGTCTTCCCAGAACCATTCCCACTCCCCCTACACTATGCTCTGTCCCCAGTTTTGTGTCTTTTTCATTTTTGTAACCCATTGACTTTAATTTGTGCTGCCCATATGATCATAAGCTTGGGGTAATTCCTAGAGAGTAGTCAACCTACCAAGAAACATACTAAAAGACAACAACAACCATCTCTCTCTTCTCCAGACATCATCTGTTACTCATTGTTCCTCAGGTGTGGGGGCTCGTCAACCCCTTCTGACTGCATGCTCGACTGTTGACTGGCTTGATTCTGTGTGGGTTTTGCACAGACAGCCATAACTCTTGTGAGCTAATGTATAAGACTGTTCTGTCATGAACCAGAAGGTACTATTTTCCTCAGAGTCCTTCACCCCAACCTCCAGCTCTTATACTTTTTCTGCCTCTTCTTCTACAATAGTTTCTGAGGCTTGAAGAGGGGATCTGATATACATGTTCCATTTTTGGCTGAGCACTCCACTAACATTCATTCTTTGTGCTTTGGCCAGTTGTGAGCTACTGCATTAACCATCATCTGCTGACCAACAGCAAAAACGCCTCTGATGGCGTCTGAGGGATCCACTGCTGTATGGGTAGAGAGAGGAGGTCAGATTCTGCTAAATGGTCATAGTTGTCAAATTCTAATTTTTGCGTATTACATGAATTACAGTTTACACTACAAAAAGCACATTTAGGACAAAGGTAACTTTATGCTCTGATTTCACCCATTCCATCTCTTCCTATCCATATCTCAGAACCAAGAGCTAAATGCAAAGACTTGGATGGCATCTAATAAACATGGACTAATGAATCAGAAGAACCCATGGCCACCTGCTCCCTGGGTCTTAAGGGAAAATATGGGGCTTCAGATGAATATGTGGTCATTTCCTTTCCTATTAATTTCCCAAGCTCATCTGTGGGCTGTGCTCTCTGCTCTGCTAGGGTGACAGAGACATGACAGATGGCACTCTCTTGGCCAAGGAGCTTACTCTGAAGCACAGGAAGGGCTATAATTTTTCCTATAAGAGTCTTATAAATCATTTGCACACATTTGGGCAGGAATACTGTGGCAAAAGTGATAAATTCTATTCCATAGAAATATCAGTTGAAAAATCAGTATGTATGCATATATTTATATATGAATATTTGTATATGTATATATATTTATGTATATACATGTTCTCTCTCTATATATATGTATATATATATGCACACACATGTATATATGTCTAAGCAGAACATCAACAAAATATTTATGGGTTTTATAAGATAAATATATTTATCTAATGGAGGAATAAACATCTATTAACCAGTAAGTTCAATATTTTAAAGCATTCCATATCAAAACAATTTTGACAATTTTATACTTTAAAATCTATGACAATCTAAGGAAGGTATCTATAGCTCTAAAATGAGTAAGTTACTATTTATGGACCTATCAGTAAATGAGTAGATGAAAAGAAAGCCATTTAGATAAATAAAGAGATGAAAAGGGGATGAATGTTAGCATTAAGAATCTAATGTATTGAAAGCATCTAATGTATAATTGAACAGGACCAGACAAGCTTTAAGATGTGAAGGTTTAATGTTGACAGTGCAAGGTCCATCTTCAGCATCTTCCAGTCATGGGGGACTCTTGTATCTTTGGGTAGAAGAGCATAAATCATAGCCTTTTTAACCTTTTAACTTCTTACTACAATATATGTAAATATGTAGTAAGAATACATAAATATGTTCAAAAGGGGCAAATTGTCATTAATAATCACCTTTACCCCATCACTGCATCTACTTAGGTAATAAACCCCAAACTTTTTAGATTTAATGATGTACTGTGAATACCACTCAATAAAATTGTATACTCCTTTGTTATGTTTAAGTCCAGTAATAAACTCATAGATATTTTAAGGTTGAGATAAACCTTAGGCCACCTTGTCTGACCTTCTAGCAACACCTTCATAATCTTTTTCGATGACAGTGAGCCTTTTGCTGACCAATTAAGGACTTACATCAAATTCTCTGATACTCCAACAGGGAATCCTTTCAGCTGCTGAAAACATTAAGTGTCAGAAGCCTTTCCAAAGTTCTGAATTTGGTCTATCATCATTGTTTTGTCTTTCTCCCCAAAAGGACACAAAACTTTGGGTCCATTTAAGGTCCTTCCCATCCTTTCATACCATTAACCTGAGCAGGTCAGGTCCAAACAACATTTATGTGTAGTACACATAAGACCCTTAAAGATGCAAATAAGAAATCAGTGATGAATGGATTGGAGAGATGGTTCAGTGGTAACAGTGCTTGCTGTGTAGGCCCGAGGGCATAAATTTGATCTGCAGAATTCCTATAAAAAATAAGAAAAAGAAAAAAGAAAAGACAGATGTGGTGGTGCATGCTTGTAATCACCCAGGTGCTAAAGCAGCAGAGACAGGAGGAGCCCTTGGTCTCACTGACCAGCCATTCTAGTCTTTTGGATGAGACCCCTTCCCAAAAAACAAGGAATACACTTAGTAAAAAAATGACACTTAAGGTTGACCTCTGCAGGCACACACACACACACACACACACACACACACACACACACACACACACACGTGCACATACACACGTACACCTCCCCTATATACCTCTGCAACCATAAACACTTGAACATATAGATGCATGCATGCACAAACATGCACATAGAGAAAGTATTGATGAAAATGACAATGCCTTTAAAATATTGCACAGGCTGTATGTATTTTTCCCTCCTGTTTTAAAGCCTGCTCTTGCTTCGCCATGAGTTCTATCTCTAAGACAAGACCCTCAGTTCTCTGAGCATCTCTTATAAATTGTAGTATTGCATATCATTATCTTTTTCACCTCTCTTGGATGCATGCCAACTCTGAATGCCTCTTGTTTTTTTGTTTTTGTTTTTAATAGGCTATAGAAGTAAAGATGGTGACAAGGTAGAGTATAATATAAAATAAAAGGGTGACTGGCCATTAATCTCCACTGCAGCCTACTCATTATTGTTCCTATCAAGACGCAAGAGTTTTCTTATTACCAATGTCCATGCCATTTAAAACAAGTAAGGCTTAATGAACTGTCGTATATAGGGATTATCTTTGAACAAAACCGTCTCCTTAAAGTAGTAAATGATCAGAAGAATAAGGAATATATACAAGTGATTTATTTTCCACTAATTGCATAACTGATTAGGCTCAAGAAGTGCCTTTTAAATCATCCAGTGTTGCTCTTCATTAACTGGATTGAATTATTACCTGAAATGAAATTTAAGATTTATCTGTGCTTTTCTTTTTCTTCCTTTTCCCCTCCTCTCTCCCTCCCTCCTTCTGTTTTATTGGGACAGAGGGTAACAAAGTTTTGATATGTAGCCCCTGCATGCCTGGGACTCAAGGTCCTTCTTTGGCCTTCCAAATTTGAAGCATACAGCCATGCTATCTGTGCCTTTCCACTACTCATGATTCTACTGACACTGTCTCTCTAGTGATATGAAAAGCTATAATGAGCCCCGTATATAATAAGCAAAATAAAAAGACTTGTTTTATGATAATTATTGCTGTTGTTTTGATATTATTTGTAGGTTGTCTCTATTTGTATTCATTCTGAGAGGCATCTCTAAAGCAAGCAACTGATAGCTTCCTTACATATATGACTAGTCCTGAAATAATGTAAAGAATGACCACCAGGTTGGACAACTGAGTCCCCGCTGATAGCTCTTTAGGGCAAAGGTGAACATTGGTTAGAATCTGCGGCATTAACTCTTCGGCTTCCCTTGATTCACATAGTTAGCATGGGAAGAGAAGTCCAAGAAGACAGAAGAGAGGCCTTCACCCCATCTTCCAGCTCTGCTTGGTGTTATCTTCAGCAGCTGCTTATTACTCCTTTCCTTCCCCTGAGGAATCTGGGATGTCTCGGCTGACTCTAGGTTGGCCTCTTCTGAGTAACAGCTTTGTAGTTCCAGATTTTTGGAATGGATTTAAATATGAAAAGAAAGCAGGTAAGATATTTGTTGGCAGCAAACTGTAAGAAAAACCAAACAAAAAAAAAACCCCATATTATTTTCTATGATTTTGAACCTAGGTGTACTCTGAGTTGGCTGAAGCCAGAGTGTTGGGTTTTAATAAGGCATACAAAATAGGATAATTCTGGGAAAGAAACCATCAAGTCAAAACTCAAAATGGAGTTCTGTGGTTTCAGAAGCAACAGCTTTTGCCAAGAAAACCAATAAAATATACTGAGGAAAGACCATACTAGGCTGTTTTTTAAAATAAAGTGAAACCTTATTTTCTTTGAAATTTCCCAGCTCAGTAACTAAGGTCTGAGGATTTTCTTAGGCCATTTCGTCATTGATGGGATCAAAGGTTTATCTCTGTGCATGTATACAGATGATGACTTTACACTCAGGTGCCTTTGTCAGTTGAGACTCATGGAGGTTCTGGGCTGAAGAGGTCAATGGAGACCAAAACTCCCCCAGAAAAAAAGCCAGCATCCAGCGAACATCACAGTGAAGTGGTCTATCCTGTCCAGACCAAGTGTGCAAACATTGGTCTATATTCTCTGGATGCTGAATAACCTGATTCGTATTAGAAATCTCTGCGTTCAAAATATCAGGAAAATATAAGGATATGTGGAAAAGAAAAAAAAATCTAAACGTTGGATACTTTGCACTGAATTCATTCAAGAATTTAATCATTAATTAAACTCATGTTTGGCCATGGGATCAGCTTGCCTTTAATTTCACCCGCCTCAGTTACTAAAAACAAAAGGAACTTAGCTTTATGTGCATGTGCACACACATGTGTGCTTGTACATGTGTGTGTGTTTCTATACTCTTGACATTTTGAGTTCACCCTAAAGAGAATGATCTGAAGGCGTGAATAGGGTTTGCGGGTAAAAAGGCTGGTGGATTTCTCTACATGACAAGGTTTGGATTGGAAGTCTGCTAAACAAAATGTTAAGAGCTGCCCACAAGGTTGTAAATCCACAGTCTGCAAAGAGGAAGGGAGAAATACAGAGAGCGACTGGTGTGTGTGTGTGTGTGTGTGTGTGTGTGTGTGTGTGTGTGCAGTATTTGTGGGTTAGATGAGAAGCGAGGGCTGAGTGAAGCCTGAGAAGGAGGGGGTGACTGGTGTGATTTGTTTGGTGTTCTGAGCCAATAGAAACTCCAGCCTGTGATAATATCCCCATGCAGCGCCTAGAGGACTCAGTGCTGTCTCCAGCTCCTTCCACATCTGCAGGCGCGGCTGGGACGCGCTCCGCCCTCTGTGCGCTCCACTGGGCTCCGCTCGCTCCGCACACCCTCGCTGCTTCCCCGGCCTCCTGCAGAACCAGGCTGCAGCTGCCCCGACGATACGGCGCACACCCCGCTGTGGATCGTGTCATTCACACAGAGGAGAGGGACAGGGAGACACACAAGGGAACCGAGGAGGAGGCTTCCATCTCATCATTGCAGGTATGCGGCTTGTCACGACCTATCTGACTGCGCACAGGTTTCTATCTTCTGCCTTTCTAAGGCACCTAGGGTAGATTCATGTCTGTCCGCGGGGCTGGCTGGTTCGCAGAGAAGTGCCGAGTGAATGCCCCCTGAGTTATACTGCTTCCATGTGGCTGGGTCCACCAGGTGGATTCACCTATTGGATTCACCTATTGGATTCTGCGTAGGTGGAAAACCCAGACCTTTAAACTTCACAGCGATCTTTAAATTAATTAATTAAATAAATAACACCAGTATCTGTACATTGTAGTGAGTGTACCCCCTTGGTGACCGGCATTCTAATGATGACCCAACATGTAATTGTTTAGAAAGCAGGCTTTGAATATAGTCAGCCTACCTAATATGTTAATGTGTTCCCTGTAGGATCAGGAAGCCACAGAAGACTTGGGCATGGTCTTGATTTCCTAAACATGTACCAAAGTGGATACAGCCTCATGGCTGAAATATCACTATGTATTTAGGCTGTGTCTGAAGGAGAGAAGGAAAGAAGCAAGACAGCAATTAAAAAACAAAAAACAAAAAAATGCAGTTGTCATAGCCTTACCTTCACTGATGAATTAATAATACATTTGTCTTTCAGCACCCCTGACAGGATGAGTTCTAAACTCTCTCAAATTAGGTTAAAAGCATACGAATTGATCCCAGTACTCAAGAGGCTGAGGCAGGAGGATTGTGAGTTCCAGGCCAGCCTGGGCTACATAATTAAAACTATGAACTGAAAAACTTTGTACAAAATATAAACATTTCCAGGCAATGAAATTTGTAGTTCGCAGTTTTGTTTAATCGTCCAAGGTATAGATTTCTCTGTGTTTATTTTTGAGGTGAAAGGTAAGGGGGAGGGGCGATAAAATAGCTATTTTCCTGAGAATTTGCCATGTTTGATTCACAATTTTGAAGCTGGTTATGTAATTTTTTCCCCATGTTGATTACTTATGATTAAATTAACATTGCTTAATCAGTTCCATCTTCCCGGAAAAGCCAACGGGACTGAGTGAGTAATTGTGATAAAGGACTGGTCCTGGACAGTCCTCGGGGCTGATATTCACAGGCCCTAGCCTCTGTAAGAAGTGCTTTTCCTGGAATGGGGATACAGAGTGGGGGTCTCTTCAGGATGTCACGTGGGTCATCAGATGCAGAATCTGAGTAACACCCTACTCAGTCAGCTCCTGGTATTCGCTGATGGAGACCCATTCATGGACAGTTCAGAGCTGGCTCATCCCCCCTCCGGTTCCCGAGTTCCAGCACTGCCCTTATCCCAAATCTTGTGCCTGCCCAAGCAAGATAAGGAAGTTATAAGAAAGCTATTCACTTTGCATATCACCGTGGAGCGTTTACGTCGACCCATTTTCTTTTAATCAGATGGCTGTGTTCTTTCGTCATTAGGAAGAATGCATGCGTACGTTCTACGGTGGAGTTAGGAAAATGTCACATTTTTGCCCTTTGACTAAAGCTAGTGATCACATGGGACATTTTTTTTAAAAGTCTTGACAAGCAATAGATGAGCTTGGTAAATGCTATGTTTAAGGAAGAACATGTTAGTACTGTAGAGAAATATATCTTTTCCTTAATATCTCTGAGAAACTGTTCACTAGTCACTGCATGCAACTCACCCAACTTAAGTCTATTTGTAGTTACAAGAGCTTAAGAATAATAATAATAATTGTTATTATTATTACTGTTGGTGTGTGTGTGTGTGTGTGTGTGTGTGTGTGTGTGTGTGTGTGTGCATGTAAGGAGCTAACAGAAAAACTTTAGGGAACCACTTCTCTCCTTCCATATTGGGATCTTGAAAGCAAACCCAGGCCGTCAGGTTGGTACCTCTGAGACATCCTGCAAGCCTGGATAGTTTTGTTATGAGTATTTGTCAGTATCCTATAACTCATTTCTCCTTGCCATTCAACTCCAAAGCCATGCTGGGTACATTGCATTGACTAAGTGAGAGCCTGAGTACAGTCAATTTGTATAGGCTGAGATATGAGTGGCTTTCAGATACATGTCTATATCTGGATGGGGGTGTAGGCATATACATACACCGTGTTTTGATTATTCACTGTTTTTTGCTTATCATTTTTATGGAGAGAGGCACTCTAATCCTCATTCTCTTTACATCTCACAATAGCCAGCCAGAGATCTAGATTTCCTCAAACTACATAAGGTATAATTTAAACAAATCACATGCCTTCAAATATTTGAAAACATCTCCACCTTAGCTCTCTTTTGATTAAAGAGAATGGTTTTGAATCCTGAGTTGGGTCCTGGGTTCTACCGATATGAGATGATTGTATTGTCTGGTTCAAGGGTAAACCATGGTAGACCACAGTCTCCTGGGCACACTGCATGCTGGGTTAGCCAGGTTTGTGCTCCAGTGGTATGACAGCAAATATGCTAGGTGGCAGGCAAGAGCTCTATGTTAGACTCTTTCAAGCAGTTAGGAGAATAGCAATGAATTATTCCAACCCAAGAAAATGTGCCCCATATTGGGCTTCTGACCAGTCGCACAAAGGACCAGCATGTAAGACGAATTGTGTAGAAGGGGAAGACATGTAATTATAAATTTGATCGATGGTGGCATCTGCTTCTTCAATTACCTGCTTCTCCTCCTATCACATAACTCTCTTGTCTCTAAGAACTGTACACATGGACTTAATAATGTATAAAACCAAACCTGATCACATGTCAGGCTACAAAAATGTGGTCCTTAGACCATTTGTTGCAACACTAACCTATCTCTTTGGCCTACTTGCCACTACCATGACTTCTAGTAGGAAAATCTCCTTGCCTCTCCAGCACATTGACAGTCCCAGCCCTTGGTGGGGCACTAATTGGTAGAGATGAGTCCCAGAGCCGTGTGGGAGTTAAGAGGGTGGAGAATAAGATGTTTCACGCAACAAGAATGTGAAGTGAGACTCTGTGACGGTGGACAGCCTCAAATGGGAATCCAGGAGCCAGAGGGAAAATGAGTCAAGTTCCTCTGGTTAGCTTCAAGGATATAGATTTGATGCAATGTCCTGAATATTTTCAACACTCTTTTCTGTGTCCCCATGTATACTACACACAGGTGTGGGGTTGAAATAAACAGTTTTTGATGTGCTGACAAGCCTGGACATAGAAGCCAGAAGAGGGCAGCATGCAAACTCTGAACACTATGATGCTGCTTCTTCATGTGCTTGTACCAATTTCCCAATGCCTACACAATTCCTGTTCAATCTATGTACTCTCTTCCTCCTAGAAAACACAGCGTAGAGTCTAAAGAAGAGATATGTCACCTAGAGGGGTGTTTTTGTTTTTGTTTGTTTGTTTGTTTTTTGCTAGTTTTGCTTCACAGTTGGAGTTGCCAGAATTAAGGAGAGCAACCCACTACTTAATAGGGAGCTCAGCTTCGGTTTCTTTTCGCTAACTTCACTTGTTGACTCTAATCAAGCAGTCTTTATACTATTAGAAGATGAAAGAATGAGAAATTAAATACAGGGAAGAGGTAAGAAGGAAGGTTGGTGTTCCTTGAGGCTTCTCCAAGAATAATCTTTTTTATTTGTTTGTTGCTGTTTCATCAGCAAAACCAACCATTACTGTGTGTCTCAAGTGTAAGTTCAAGTCCTCTGCATAATCAGTGATACTTTTGAAAACTGGGCTTCTAAAACGAGAGATGTGGAATGAGCTGCTTCAGTGATAGGCAGAATCTAAGACATGCTAACAAAACCAAGAATCAAGTATCTATCTCTAGGCCCAGAGATGGTTAAACACCTAGCCTTTCCTAATTATCATCTAATACGCAGTGATCGGAGTTAGAACTGGAAGCAGCAGTAGAGGCTCTGGGTCTTACACCAGAGGTGATAAATCTTACATTATTCTTCAGTCTCTGAGCTTAGTCCTTTCTTGTGCTGTTTCTATCTTTGGCGATACTCTAAAAGTTCATAAAAGAAAGAGTTCATCACTGTTATAGGGTGTGACTGGCAGTGCTGACACCTAAGTAGCCAGGTGTCCTCGACGGGTGTCATTTAGCAGTTTAGAGATGTTAGACTTGGGGGATCCTGTCTCTGCTCTCTTTGGGTCATCCACCATACAGCTCACTATTGTATATGAGGGCTGAGAAGAAAGCAGCAAGTGGGGTTTTAGAATCCACACTGGAGATCACAGAGAAGTCTCATTCTGGGAATGCCTTGCTTCTCTGTGAGTGAGACGGCCTGAATTAAGGATGGATGCCTCAGAGAAAGGAAAGAAAAGGTATTTTTTGTCAGGAAAGCATGGCTCCAAGCTCAGGGAGCTGCCCATGTGTGCGTGAATGAGCCCTTGAAAGCACTCATATCTTCTTTTCTCCAGGGCCACTGTACTCTGCTCAAGGTGGGTTGTCCCTGAGTCAAAGAAAAGGGGTTTCAAGGATAAGATTAAAATTCTTTAGTGTCTGGGAGAAGAGTGAGGTCATTGTGTGTCTCTTTTCTCCCCCGTTTTTTAGCTGAATGGGTTTCTGGCATAGTCCTCCTTGCTCTCTGGAACTGTGCAATGCCTCCATGCTGAAGCTCTGTGGAAGGACAGATTTATTCAGGGTCCTTGTGGAACCAAGTACGTTGCTGCAAGAGTGGAGGATAGCAAGGGAGAGAGAAAAGACTAAGCCCAGACACTGGGGGATAATTTATAACCTCTGGTCTAAGATCCAGAGCTCCTTTGCTGCTTCCAGTTCACTGTGGCACAGCATCCCACACGCCTACTCCTTTCAGATAATCAAACAAACCACCGCACATCCCCCCTCTTTTTAAAGATTACTTTGAAATTAAAAAATAAAAACCTATGGTAGGAGAATTCTGGCTAGTATAATAACCTTAATAAAAAGACACATTTGGGCAAAGAGTTCATTAAAAGGCTGTTTATGATTTTTTTTATGCAAGGGAATCAGAAGGAGAGGAAATGCATAGCTTTAAGAAAGCTCTCTAGAAGGGAAGGTCTTGAAGAATGTGACACCAACAACACAAATGTTCTCGAATGTGACTTTCATGGTATGGGTTAGTACAGGTTCTCAGCATACCATTCTCCTCTCTTGTTGTATGTTCAGTGTCTCAGCAAGTGGGAGAGAAGACACAGGGCAGGGGACCACCTGACTCTCTCATTTGAAATCCTAACCCGACATTGTATAGGTGAGATATTGTGTGCCTTAAAAATATAATTCAACCTCGCTCTGTAACCATGACTTAAGGCTGAAAGGAAGCCAGCCTGTTCATCCATGAACCTGTATTTGCCTCTAACCTCTTTTATGCAATTATACCATGAATGTTGTCATATTTTCTAATTACTTTAGTTGCATTGGAGAAAAGCCAATAAATGTGTAAAACTAAGTAGGTGTAAAAATGTGATTTCTCCACCAATCACCTTTACTAGACATCTAAGTTTCTCCAGCTTTTCAGGAGATATTAATTCCCCACCCCCTTTACTCATTTGAAAAACTACAATTCATCTAACATTTGGTGAATGCATGCCATGTGCCAGATAGCAAGAGGCGTATTTACTCAGATCATTGAATTTGGTCCCCATCAGAAAATGCAGGTATTAATGAGTGTTTATGTAAGCACAACATTGAATAGCTGCAAATATAACTGTTCGTTCATTCAACCATACAAGCAAGGATTTCTCAGATAGCTTCTGAGCCTCTTTGTGTAATAACATGAGAATTATATATGTGCTTTCAATATTGATTTATTTTAGTGCATATACAAATGAGTGCATCAGTTACATGTTCATGCTGTTTTTCATAGACTAAACACATGAAGACATACTCAATGTTAAGTCTGTTTGAGAGCTATAGCTATGCCAGTCTCTTGAATAAGATCATGTTTCATGTCTTGGGACCACCTCCTCTACTCAAAGAGTCTACTCAAAACTATTCTTTATGAAAATGTTTGGATAACACAGGCATGTGGATTCAAGTATGCATCTTTGAGAATTCCTCTCAACAAACAATATGAACGTCGTTGAGTTAGATTTTTCCCTAATCTTTGGAGGAGGCAGACTAGAAATATTGCTTGGTTTCAGAGAGTAAAATCATATTAGTACTTTGTTGATGTAGAGGAACATTATCTAGGCACTGTGAAAGATATTTAAACCTGGAAAGTCAGGCAGCTTGGTTTTCATGTTCACATCTTTCCCTGGGAAAACTACCACTTCCCCCACGTTCGTTCTTTGTACTAAATAAACAAGAGTGTATCGTTGTGCTCCATACTAGTCTTAGACTTCAGCTCTGTTCTTCTTTCTGTAAAAACAGCTGTCTCAAATGTGACTCTGATAACCATTTCATAGCTATCATGCAGTTTGTACAAACACACGAACTATTATCAGCATCAGAAGCATCCCCATTTTGCAGATGAGCTAATCAACACTTTGAGCTTTCAGATTTTCACATAGATGAAGATAGATAGATAGGTAGATAGATAGATAGATAGATAGATAGATAGATAGATAGATAGATAGATAGATAGATAGATAGATAGGCCATAGTGTGCTTGTATTTCCAGAACGGAGGAGACAGAGAAAGGTAGATATACGTTCTTGCTGGTCGTTCAGTCTCACCTACTTGATGAGCATGAGGCCAGTGAGAGACTCTGTCTCAAAAATCAAGGTAGATGGCATCTGATAAACAGCACCTGAAATAGTATTGTGGCTTCCAGCACCCTCCATAGCACACACACACACACACACACACACACACACGTATATCCACACACATGAGCACACACACACACAGTACCACTAGCCAAACTGTTGCAGCCCTTCTTTTTCAAACCCACATTCCTTACCCTTCCCTCAAGTATTCCTAAGTAGGTACTGAGAAGTTGTGATCTAGAGAACACTCTGCAAGGATATAGGTTGTTACAGTAAAGGAAAGAGAGTACCCTTGAGAGTGGAGTAGCATGCATAGGAAAGACAAGAGATATTTGATGCAAGTCATAATCCACGACACTCTGAAAATACAGTGTCAATCTTGCCTAATTAACAAAGCTGGTTGACAACAGGAACTCTATCGTACCTTAAGCCATTTAAATCCTTTCTTCACTTCCTTCTACATTTGTCCCACATACCACTCCATCCAGTTAAGTGGAGGTTGAGACTTCCTGGGTGAGATTTTGCTTACATCTTCCATTCACTTTTAAATGGTCCCTGAGGACAAAGAATGTTTCTTATTCAATGTTTTATTTCCCAGACTAGAACTGGTGCATAACAAACTGTATCTGTGTCTGAGTCCACTAAGATCCAGCTATACCTAATTTAGAGCTAGGATAGGAGACTGTTCTTTATCTCCAAGGAGATATGGTCTACAAATGTTTCAAACATGTATTACCAGAAGTTAAACAAATTACAAACTCTGTCGTGATCTCTCTTTCTCTTTCTCTCTCTTTTCTTCCTTCCTTTTCCCTCCCTCCCTCCCTGTCTCCCTTCCTTAGTCTCTCCTTCATTCCCTCTTTCCTTCCTCTTTTGCTTTCTGTGCCTCAATGTACCTAACACCTTAATGCTTATTCTGGTAAGAAAGTCAAGCACATATTAAAAATCTGTTCTCCTTACAAACATATATTACTCTTTAAGCATTAAAAATATGAAGTCTACTATTCTGATAGATTATTTTTCCAAGTGAAGGAAAATGTATTAGATGATACCAGAGTGTTATCTTCCATTATGAAGGCTCCTTGTTATGCCTGGAACACAAGCTCACTTTCTGGTTATATTGTTTAATTTGAAAGTTAAAAAATTCCTCATGATGAAGAAGAAAGTGGTAACATCACTGAAAATTTGGGGGGAATTGTCATCATTTTCAGATGAAAAACTTAATTTAAGAGAAACTGGAACATGAATTTGCTCAGTATTAATTTCAGATAGCAGGTTTTTGTTTGTTTTGATTTTGTTTGTTTGTTTGTTTTGCCATACAAGTTCTTACTATGTAGCTCAGGCTAGAATAGAACTCACAGCCCTGTCTCTCTTGCCTCAGATTCTTGAATACTAGACCTGCAGCACCATGCTAAGGTTAGAGGGCATGTTTAAAACATCTCGATGTTTTTTACATTAGAAGTCTCATGAAAATTTAGCAGAGTCTGAGAACTTGAATGGTTCCCACAATTACATCTTGAATTCTACTGGACTGTAGTGAAAATATCCCTTTCTAGCCATGAATGTATCAGATAATAGTAGTCTTAACACAACTGTGTAGAATAAAAATCTATTTGAAAGTTTTGTTGATTTGTACATCCCAAAATATTGCTGATACTCTTTACAACCTCAAAACCACAGTAGTTATTAAACTTCTTTTTGAATAGTATTGTTTAGTATTAGCATTATTCCGATGCTTCTATTTATTATTATTTACATAATATATGTGTATATCTTTATAATGTCCTATATTGACTTTATCAGACCCCCGCCCCCGAAAAAAGAGGTATTTTGAGAACAAAATATAAAAACCTTACCTCACAGGTAGTAAGTTAGGCTTATTAGGGGTCAGCTCTTCTAACACTTGCAACTGTCACTATTGGAAATGTGAGGCAAAACATTTGTGCTGAAGGTTGGGACAAAGGAGACCTAGTTGTCAGGGGTAAGCCCCACACACAGAATTAGGTCTCGGTAGCATCAACCTCCAAGGAATCTCTCCATGCTCAAAAGGAAGAGGAATGTAGACAGACTGTCTCTCCTCTGTTTGAGTTTCCCTGGCTTGAGCCAGATTGCTCTGCCACAAGAGAAGAGTCCTTGTGGAACGACTTCATAGCACATGTCTTTGTACTTTTAATGGTTGGTCTTCAACATCAGCAATTTCCAGTAAGATAAGTTAAATCACTCTGGTGCTAGTTGACAGGTATAGCTTGTGTCCTGAAAAGTCTGAGTTTGTCTGCATTCAGAATCTCATCCTATATCCAAGTGCTGTTTTTATGGTTTGTTTCCACTTCTGCACTGTCAGCTCTTGAAAAGATCATGTTATTTGCAACTTCATATCTTCTGTTGCGTTACATCTGAGTCACGATATTTAATGTTTGGCAAGTGAATGAATGAAAAATCACATATAGAGGTCACCATGGTAATAGAACCAGTGACCATATTTTAAAAATAATACTTTGTAGGGAAATAATATAAGAAACAACCCTTCTGATTTTACTTAGTTTAGATCTGAAATAATTCCCTAAAAAGCACATTCTGAGCTAGAAAGGTGACCCAGTCAAAACATTCAATTATTATTTTTCTTGGTGTAGTTGGTATTATCATTATTGATGTTACTGTTGTTACTATTGCTCATTGTTTTGATATTAATGGAATAGTCCTCAGAATGGATGTCTGTAAAGGTTTATGAAAGAACAGTTCATTACTCTAAGGACTTTGGAACTGAGACTTCAATTTTGTAAACTGAGATAAATAGGCTGGAGTGTTTGGGTCTCAATTTTATCTTTGAAGTAGAAAGAATAATTATTTGGATGAAAAGCTAGTCAGACACTCTTCAGAGGATCATTGATTCATTTAGCAAGTATTTATGGAACCAGGGCTAGACGTGGCAAGAGATCAAAAGATGGACCATGTTTTGAAGGAGCTTAGCGTTCATGAAGAAAGCAAAATGTGTATGTTAACAATAAGTGCAGAAGGGGAAAAGCGGGAAACACCAGTACCAACTTGAACAAATAAGGTCTCCCCAGTTTTAGGGAAGCAAAACATCATTTCCAAAGAAGACTTGGGGAATATCTCTGGAGAGCTGGGCAGATCTGACTTTGTGTTGCTGTCATGACTCTTGCCTCTTCATGGCATGTGTGCTACAAATACCAGAGCTTTAGATAGAGATAAAACTTATTTAGTCTCCTGGTTTTATAGCCACGACAGTGTTAGCACAAAAGTTGCCTGGTTTTTCAAAATAAGTTGGTGCACTGTAGAACTAACTAGTGTTAGAATCCAGCCTCCCCCTTCTCCCTTCCTTTCTTCCACACCATCCTCCCATACAACACTCTACTCTTAAGGAACCAAAATCAACAGCACATGAAGTGCTACAACCTTTCACAGGGGTCCAATGTGCAGCCTGCCAAAAGGTTGCCCAAGCTCGGGAAAAGCACCATTTTTGCTGACAATAGATTTCAGAGGAAGTTTGATTATTGTTTAAATGGAGGATCTTAGCTTTCTCCTGTTCATTTCAGTACTGTCTCAGGACTCATCTCAGAGCTTAGATTCCCCAAGGCTGAGATCCAATGAAACTATCTCAATCTCATCTAGAAATCCAGCCATGTCTTCATCTGGGCTGGGGGCTAATGCAGCAATGGCAACCACTGCCTCTCTCTCTTGGATTTTCAGGCACCGGAGTGAGTTTGGGATTCCCTAAATGAAAGCAATGACTCTCCTCCTCCCTTCTGTTTGGACTAAAGGATTTGTATAGCATTAGAATGGATTATCTCTGTGATCCATGTGCTCAAGTTGTCTCCCACTCCCAAACCAGTGTCTCCTGTAACCTAAATGCCTCATTTGGACTGGCTTATTTGATCATACTTAGAATTCCTTTAAGTAGCAGATGAAACCTCTGGACAGGACTCAGGAAAGAAATGAGTCTGTCAGAGTCTACTCTCACTCATTGGTGGACAACCACTCTGTATAGAAGCACTCAGCACTTTTTAGACAGGCATATAGATAGAATATACACCATAGCATATATACCACAGCCAGACATCTCCCTGGGAAAGGCTTCCCAATAAATAGTGGACACACCTTTCAACCAATCATTATTGGTTGGTGAGAGAAGGGACGGTTGGGTAGGAAGATGGATGTCCACGCAGATTGGTTGGATGAGGTATAGCAGTCCAGTGTCTCCAGATGACTATGAGACTCAGCAGGCAAATGGACTCTTCCTAGTAGAGCAAGTTTTATCCCCTGAAGAAGCAGCAAATGTATCCAGGGAAGAACACCCATATTTCATGGTAGCTCCATTCACACTTGTCCAATTTCAGTCAAGGTAACATGCCATTGCCAAAGAGAAATGTGCCTGTGGAAAAATAAACCGACTAATACCACGTTTTATTTTTAAAGAAATTGGGAGCAAACATTTTCAATTCTATTCTTGGAGTCGAATGAGACAGCGCTGCAGATGACTGATGTGTGAATAGGCACCATATGGATTTGTACAAAGGGAAGAAAATAATCCACAGTTGTAAAAATATCTCTGGTCTTCTTACTGGTGATATGTGCCCACATGGCTCTGTCAGGTGGTTTCACTATATAAGAGATTATTCCAGGACTAATAGAAAAATTTTCCTTTTATAGTGGTTGTATGTTTTCCCAGATTATCATCATAGCATGCAAAAATCTCACAACTCCAGAAATTCAAAAGATCAAAGGCAGAGAGGCCACTAAGCTCTCTGCACCCACCACACACCAGCACAATAGTCTGGCTACTAGAAATGCTTTTCGTCGAAACACAAAAGTGGACTTTTATAATCACGGAGCAGCACTGTGAAAGCTGATAGGCATTCCTAATTCTTCCATTAGATATTGCCCTTGTTGTTTGATGGCAGTAAAATTCAGATTGTCTCCATATGATGAAATGCTGGCCAGCTGAGGCCTGGAGCTCTAGAGTTGATATTAACTGCAGTGGTGTTGGACTGATTTTCTGTTTCAAATGACAGCCAGAGCTATCAAATAAACCCAGTGATATTTATTAGGGTGGCTTCTGAATATACAGAGTGTGATTCATGACAGAGACTAATCTTGCTAAAGTAAAGGGAAAGATGTTTTCCATCTGCATAGCTGCCTCAGTAGCTGGCATAGAGCAGACAGTCAGACCACATTTGGTGGATGCTTAAAGAACTTACAGCATGAAGATTGGAAGTAAAGGTCTCTGTTGAAACGTGACAGAGTCACAGATGGTGCCAACACTTTGGTCAGTGGTTTAGAATGTAAGCCCTTTTGTCAAAGTTCTGATTTTGCATGTTCCATCAATTTTTATTGAGCTTCTGCGTGTGCCAGGCACTAGAAATAGAAAAAGGATAGGATATAGCCCTACCTTGCAGGAGCTCCCTGCTTACTTGTGAAAACAAGCAAGTAAATAAAATATCAACAAGTAAGTAAGGCAGGTAAGAGCTACAGATATAACCCAGTGGTTGTACGTTTACCTAGTGTGTGCCAGTCCCTACATTTGCTCCCCGAGACTACTAAACAATGAAGTATAATATGTAAAGTAAGCGGAGTACATACCTGTAATCCCAGCATATTGAGAATGTGAAGCACAAGGATCGCTGTACATTCCAGGCTAATTAGTGGTACTCTCAAGTCTCTGTCTCAAAAATAAAAAGCAAGGGCTTTTGGAGAGGTGGCTCAGTGGCTAAGATTGCTTGCTGCTCTTCCAGAGTACCTCAGTTCTGTTCCCCACATCCATGCCAGGCAGCATAGACACATGTAACAGCAGCTCTGGGGAATATGGTGCCCTCATCTGGCTTCTGCAGGCACCTGCATGTGTGAGGTATACACACACACACACACACACACACACATGGGGGTGGGGGGAGAAGGGGATACCACCATCACCATCAAAATAGTCTAAACAGCCTGTGAGCAAAGCAAATTGGAACAGGGTGACCATAAGAATTTGCATCGCTGGTTTTTCTTAACAAGGGTGACCACATAAGCATGTGCCGTGCTGAAGAACATTGCCAGCTCCCAGTCCTCGGCAGTGTAGAGCTTTCACACACCAGCTCTTCAGCAGTTTAGCTTATTGGTTGTCACATTTTACTTTGGAATGCAGTTTTTCCCCCACAGTGTCCTGTGAAGTTTCAATGCTTAGAGTTAGTGGTGGCTACACCATCTCGATGATTTGCAGGCTTGAGCCTCGAGAGTCACCTTTGGCAGCCAGTGCTCTTATTGTCTTTTGCTGTATTCCAGAGCCAAAGGCCTTGGCCTTGGTTGTTTTTGTTTGTTTGTTTGTTTGTTTTTGGGTTTGGTTTTGTTTACCTGCTTGAAGTCCTGTAACTCCAGTCATAAAAATCCAAAGATTACTGGAATCCAGGCAAATCACAGTCAGGTAAAGCTCCTTAGAAAAATATGGTCCAAGGAACAATGACGCCGAAAAGTCACCATGTTCTTTGTTTCTTGTTTCATATCTGACATTGCCTGGGTTTTTAGTGTAGAAGAGAGCAGGGCCGAACAGGTGAGGTGTTTCCAGCCTCTGTGTACTTGAACACCAGCCAGAACACAGGATTGGGAAAGTGACTGCCCAGAGGTCAGACTCCCCGTTTTTTCCCCCTTCTCCTCCACAAGTGTACAAGGAGCTAACCAAATGTTTGTTTTTCTATCAGAGCACGAGTTTGGGTACATCTACGTGACTAGCAGCAGCTGAGTGGAAAGCCTGTTTCATAACAGGGCCTTTACCTGAGTGCATTAGGCTGTACTTGGTAGCATGGTTAACAAAGAGCATTCACCTCATAAGAGCAGGTTGGTGCCCAGCAGTGACCTTTGGTAAGTAGCAAGTGGGATAGTCAAGGTTAGGATTGGCCCCTGGAGAAACACAGGGGTCCCTTCAAACACAAGTTTTCCTTCATGGCAAAGAATGTATGAAATAATGCATTGGATTTGGGATTTGGCATTTCACTAGAAGGCAGAAAGACCATCTCTTCACTGAATTGAGTAATGCCCCTGGTGCCCCAGTAACAAGTAGAACAAAGTCAGTGTCTATTGATCAGTAAGCCCCTTCAAGACTAACAACTGCCAGGGCTGATTTGGCACTCATCATGCCAGGAACCAAGTCTAATCTTCCAAATGCATTGCAGACGGTGAATATCCATGTTTTTCTCAAGAAGAGTGTCAAGTTGTCTGTCCTTCATCAAAAGTTAGCTCTGTATCTTGTCCATGAACCACCAAACACTTGTTCTGGGCCTCCATGCTGGGCTCTGACCCAGGTTCAGTGTTAAATGCTAACTACAATCACATTTACTTTTCAAAGCAACTCAAAGCCGCACCACCAATAGTGGGGGTCTGGCATTCAGAACAGATTTCAAAGCCTGTGCTCTCTGTCCATTTGCTAGACTTGCTTCAGACAGCTCCAGGATGCCCAGGATGCACAACTTGGCCCAGGTTGCCTTCCCTCTGGACTTTCTGGAGTCTCTTAATAAGGAATGACACTTTCGTTGCCTAAGTCAGAACATGATTTGGAAAGTAAAATACTATAGTGCGATTTAGTGATTGATCTAAAAGTAAAATACTGGGGCTTGATTGTCCACATTTTCACAGGAGGGAGGGGACACCAGGGAAATGGGAACATGGAAGGGATGGGGCAGACTTCTGAGGAGGCAAAAATGTCAAAGAAAGGAGCTGTGGGCTGGTAAAGTGAACATTCTCTTTGCTTATGCCTTTGGAGTGGGCCAAACTGCCAGGCACATGCTAACCTGTGTGAGCAAACTCAACATCGAATCCTGGGGTGGTGTTCCCTCAATCAAGGATGTGCTGAACAGCACACACCAACTTTGTTCTTCTCTGAAAATCTGGTTTTGGATTTATTAGACTTTTTGTTGCTTTCTGGAAAGTTCTACCCATGCTGGACTGTCCTTCTAATCATTCTAAATTGCAAAGGATTTTCCAGGGCACTTTCCTTATCCTCTTAGATTTCCATCAAATATCCTTCCCAAGTTTATTTTTTCAGGAAAACAAAGACTAAAGAACGAACTGAGTCTTACCCTTCCATTCTCCTGCCAGCTACAAAGGTTGAGCATTTCCTCTGCAGAATGGACTCCTGTCACATATAGCAGCTGGCTTAGTGCACTGTGTGCACCCCTGGCTAAGGAACTCTGATTCTGGGAATCGAGCTGATGAGACTCTTCTGAAAACTAGGGTGATTGTAACATTTATCATCCAAACTAGATTGCTTTCAGAGCATAGGGGAGGGTGCTATTAATAAACTGCACAGGACAACAAGCAGAGCTGGAACTGTTGCAGGGCAAATCAGGACATGAAAAAAGTGCATACTGGTCAATACTATATTGTCAGCCCTCCAGTAACACAGTCTCAGTAAGACCATATCTTATTTAATAGACTCTGAGGACAATCATGTCCACTCATTTACGAATATTGAACGCCTACTGTGTTCTTGATGTTCCTAACTGAGGGAAGATCTGCTAAAGATTCCCCAAGAAAGATTCACAGTTCAGAAACCATGAAAACGTGACTTGCAGATAATCATGCAGCAACAGTACTGACCAATTCTCTTAAGAACTTTACTCATGACACCTGCTCTGTTGATTTTGTTCATCACCTATTTAATCCGCACATAATCCCATGAGGAAGAAGACCGAAACTCAGTAAGATGAATTTTTCCAAGGTACCCCAACATATAGTCAGTGGAGACAGTTAGTTCTCAATGTATGTGGTTCTGAAGGCTGAGCTCATAGTACCATGCCTTCCATGGTTCTCCACAAAGAACACAAGATCCATGCCATTGTAGAGTACCCTAGAGTCCACAGACCACAGACCAGTCCCATTCTCCACTAGTCACTGCTGGGAACACAGAAGGGAGGAAGGCTCCTCAAAAGAGGGGAAAGTTGAGATGAGCCTTATTGGACTCTCAGAGGGCTGAGTGGAGACACGAAACTCAGTTTCAAGGCTCACAGCTTGGGGTATGGGTCAGGAGAATGAATTTGTCCCTGACAGTACTGGTAAGAGGAGAATAATGAGATTCCGCCATGGACAGCAGGAAGGGCCCAATGTCTTAAGCATCAAAGACACACATAGAGCATCATTCACAAAGACATTCCTGGGGAAAGGCTCTGTTCCTTCTCAGAACCATTGAAACCTCCACATCACTGAGGAACACGTCCAGGAAAACATCAGCAGATTCAATTCATCAGACAACATGAAACACGGGAGCTTTATTGGAGACAGGATCGCATCGATCCCAGGCTCATAGACCCTCAGAGTGGCTAAGTGTTCAGGGATGTCCTGACAATCTTTTGCCTCCACATTCGAAGTGCTGCAGTTCCAGACTCATCCCACCAAGCCTGGTTTAAATGGTGCTGAGAACTGAACCTGGTGTATCTTGTATGCTAGGCAAGCACTCAGCTCACTGAGTTCCACCCCACCCCCTGCTATGTGAACTCTGAAGACAGCCGAGAAACATCGTTTTCATTACTAAGTTTTAAAGCTTAAAATTATTATGTCGATCTCTTTGAAAAGTATCGTTTGTCTTCAAAATGTCTGAAAAGCTGGCATTAGGATTATTCTTTTTGCTACCCATGGGTACAAACAAAGTAGTTACAGGATAATCTCTCATCATGTGAATGGCATGTGAGATGAATTGGAGCTCAGAATTCCAGCTGTGTTACCTTTAAAAATCATGAATGCACTCATCAGTGATAGTCCATTGCAGATGAAATTCAATTAAAAAAATCATCTCAAGTGGTGGCACACATCCATATTATCATTTGAGAGGGAGGATTATAAATTTGAGGTCCACTTGAACTACAAAGAAAGATGCTGTCTCAAAAACAAAATCATCCTGCATCATTCTTCCCTGACACACTGACAATTGCTCAGATGTATGTTTCACTCCAGTGTGAAGATGGCACATCTCCCAGCATCTTCCTCGGAATTTACAGTTCTTCCCACTGTAGCTGGGAGTCCAGTCTCCTATCATCTAATTTTATTCTTTAGAAAAAAATTGTGTGATTTTATAGCCATTTGTAGACTCAGCCTGATTAAAACAAACAAACAAACACACACACACACACACACACACACACACACACACACACACAAACAAACAAACAAACCAACAAACCAAAAGCCTATTAAAACATTTTAAAAGGGAACTTTTTCCTGTGGCAGAGTTCTGAGCCATTTACTTTCCATCCCAAGCATTAGAAGTAGCAGCATACCTTGCAGGAAATCTAGAAGCCAGGTTTTCAGGGACGCTCCTGGACCTACTAGTTTGGATGCTAGAAATGTGTCAGAAGCTGGCTAGATGGCCTGGGTATAAAAAAACAATCATGGTTATGACAAAACTGGTTATGACCAGTCTTTACCAGATCATCAGGAAATTTACCAGACCTGTCCCTTAGTTGAAATAATGACCAGGAAATGTTGGAAGTGGAAGATGAAGGAATAAAAGAATAAAGAAATCAAGAGGAATAGCCACCTAAAAGTAGTGTAAGCTTTCTTTATACACACTGGGCGGTAAGATTGATTCCTACAAGTCAGTCTCTATTGCTAGACACTTAATTGTGTATTTAAACATATCTCCAAGCAACACAACTTCTTTCCTGGCCAATTAACTATATTTCACTGAGTTCATTTATTCAACAAGGACATGCTGAGTCCTCCTCTGTACTAGTCAGTCTGAAAAGCTCTGGGAAGATGCTAATGGACAGACCCTGTATGATTCATGCTCTCAGCAGCCAACGACAGTGGCAGAGCTAAAAAATAAAGATGTACATATTAAAAAACAATGTTAGATACACTGTAGAAAATAGGATCAGTGAGCAGCCAGAGAAATTTCGTCGAGCAAATTTCAGTTAAGAAACCAGTATTGTGGCAGGCTGGCACACACTTATAATTGCAAGGAGATTCACAAGTTCAAGATCAACCCAAGCTATTTAGGAAATCCCAGGGCAGCCTGGATTTCATAGTGAGACCTCATTTCAAAGTGTTAAAAATAAAATGGCTGAGCAAAGCAAAGTGAAAAACACCCAATAAAAGAAATATACAGACCAGCAAGATGACTCAGTGGGAAAGGGGAAGACTTGAGTCCAATCTTTGGGAAACACACAGGGCAAAGGAAGAAGTTATCCAATTTGTCCTCTGACTCTCCCATGAATGCCACAGCATGTGTCAACTTACAGGCTTGCACACAAAATCAATCAGTCAATCAAATGTGATAAAATATAGTTCTCAGATCAGTGTTCTTAAAGTGCAGATCCATCCCTATGCATGCTGCTTCCCTGCTCACAGAACACTACTCTCCAAATAGAAATTATTGGACACTGAGGATGAAAATCTTTCTCCATATCACTGCAGATCCAGTTCTTCTACCTCCGTCTGAGCCCTGATAACCCACCATCCCTTTCATTTGAGCCAGCATTTCATTCTTCTATGTTCCTTCTGTTCCCAGCTCTGCTCTCCCCCTCCCCCACCCAATATCCGCCTATTGAAATCCTACCCATCTCTCCAGGCCCAGCTTAAAGGCCACCTGTTCCAGCCAGCTTCTCCCTCTGCCAGAATTTCTCTTTCCTTCCTCCATCCTTCCTAAGGACTTTGCACCTCTCCCAGGATGCCTACTACACTCTGCCTGGAATCATGCCTATTTATGCACACCACCACATGCACCAGTAGAGCCTGGAGGAGGTCAGCTGGTCCTCAATTACAACTCTCTGATCTCAGGGCAGTGCGCTGTAGAGAGACTCACCTCAGGTGCCAAGCAAACTCAAATTTGCTGGGGGAACTAGCCCAAAGAAGCAGGAAGATGGGGAGTAGAATCAGAAATAAATTGTAGGCATTAAGCTATTAACTACCATCATGGACCATTCTGGTTGGTTTCGACTCTTTCAAGTGAAAGAAATCACATTCCCATACATTTTCTTACTGTAGGTTTTCATACTTGCTTATCTTTTACCGTGGCTTCTAAGCTAAGTTTTAATATAGGGGTGTGAGCATTTGGACAGACACAGTGAATGCATAATTCTAAAATGTCTGAGGCTTCAGGCAGGGAAACCATCCCTCTCCTGCTGAGGAGGAGAGCAGTTAAGACTGCTTTATTGATTTCAGCCCTTCATACATCCCAACTCACCTTTATTTCTGACACACTAGTATCATTTTGTAGATGTGTAATTATGCAGTCAGAAAGGAGAGGTTTTAGATATTGGCTTGATTTTAATACCCTACATGAACATACACCACCTTACCCAAGAAAAGTGTTTAACTCAGATTGTTTGCAATCTTTCATAGGTAGATAGATAGATAGATAGATAGATAGATAGATAGATAGATAGATAGATAGATAGATAGATAGATAAACAGATAGAGCTATGACAGCTCCAAATTCTTATAAATATGCAAAATGCTGAAGTGATAGAAATTAAGAAGACTATGGTGTTGCTTCATATATGGACAGAAATGTTTCTGAGAAGTGCTTTGTTAGGCAATTATGCTACCGTGACAGCATTAAAATGTACCTACTTAGCCACTGGATGAGGTGTTTGATGGGAACTAGAAACAAAATGTCCATATAACACCCACATCAGTTTTTTACATTAACTGTTTTTTATTAAAATAACTAGGAGTACTCTCTAAAATAACGACTAAAGGGAGAGTGTGGTAGCCACATAGACCAGCAATGTGGGCACTCCCTCTTGTTATCAAGTGCTTTTCACTACCCATATTGTGGATGTTATAGTGTTTAGAAAGCTCTCTTCATTCCTGAGAATTTCATACAATTATACAAATAAATATGACTGAGTCTGCTCTCTATTCCCCACAAAATACAAGGCACCCCCTCCAAACCCTCATGTCTTTAAAAATAAAATAGCCCAGTAGGTCCAATTAGTGCTGCCTATATGTGCATGGATGTAGGGCCATGCACTAGAGCATGAGACATCCTCCCCCCGAAGGATGATGATCCTCCCTCTGTAGAAATTACCTGTCAGTAGTTTCTCAGTAAGGGGAAGGGCCTAACGAGCACCTCTTTGTCTATGCCAGAATCTTAGCTGACCTGAACTTTTGTAGGTCTAGTACAGTTAACTATATAAATTCATGCTCGCAATACGCATGTCTAAAGGACAGCACTTCAAAGGTCTCTTCCATACCTTCCAACTCTTAGGTCATTCCCAGCTCCTTCTCCATGTCATTCTCCTAGCCTTGGTATGTTCGAGACACCATTTGGGGGCATTCTAGGTTTGTTTGCTCTGTCATTCTCACAGGGAGGAGGGACATGAGCAGTTGCCAATCTTACAGAGTGCACTGACTAGGCAGAGAAGTTATTTAATGTCATCAACTCTGGAACTCCCGTGGTACATCTCTGTCGTCTGTCGTTTGGGGTAGCATTGTTATATGGTTCATGGCTGAACACGAGCATCTGCTTCCTGACTAGGTAAATTTTCCACAGTGTTTTTGCCACAGCAATTACAGGCCACCCTGTCAGAACCTCTGTTAACCAAAGTAATCATTAGGAGGTACCAAAGTTTAAGGATCCCTGAAAGCAGACATTAATCCTAGAATGTAGCAATTCCAACTGGAAAGGAGTTCTTAATCCAGTGTGATAGCGCTGAAAAAACGATGCAAAATATATCTCATGCTCATTACTGCTTCGAGATAAGAGACTTTACTATTGATCCTCTTCACCTGTCAATCATTGAGTAAGGAATGCCCCTGGGAAGACCTGGGCTCTTCCAGGTATGGTACATTTCAGAGAGCAGTTGGACACCAGTCTTCCATTGAAGAGGATGGTGCTAGGCCATGAGTATCAAGCTAGAATTCATAAAACATGGTAGTGATGAGCGAATACAGCCGAGTGTTCTCCTTCGAAGCAATCTGCTTGTCAGGCAAAAGCCTGGAAATTGAACTGTTAGAGTAGGTTCAAAATCAAGTACAACAAACAAAATAGACAAATGAACATTTTCAGTCTATCTGAAATATATATATAGTCTATACTGTATTGGGGGCTTTAAAGATGTCTCAGTGGTTAGAGAACTTGCTGCACAAGGAACACTAGTAAGATTCTAGAAACCTGGGAAAAAATCTTTCTAAATATAATGTAAAATTTTTAAAAGATTATCTTTGAGAGTTAGGTTTCTTGGTGATTTTAGTTTTCTTTTGATCTGTGTTCTCTAACTTATGTATTGGCCTACATGACTAAGAAAGACTTAGATCCACAATAGGAAAAGCATAATTAATACCGGAGGGTAGAGAAAGTCAAATCATCCTGGTAGAGGGAACAGCTAATTTGACCCAGAAATATTGGTAATATATGCCCTGTATAATTTTAAATGTCCCCACTGATTGCATTAGAGTCTGAGGCTCCCTTTCTTTATTTTACTGTACTCTCCTATATATCCAGCTTAGTTTACTTTTGTAAGAAAAGGATAGTGGGCTTGAACCTTGAAAGAACAATTGATTTTGTTTGTGTGTGTATGTGTGTGTGGGGGGGGGAATGGTGTCTATTGACATTGGACCCAAAGCCTCACACACACTATGCAAGTGATCTCCTACTGGACTATAATCCTAGCCCTCTTTTTACTCTTTATTTTGAGACAGGGGTACATAACAGCACCCAGGATGGAACTGAATTCACCCTGTAACCCTAGCTGACTTTAATCTTATGAGCTTCAGACAATTGAGGAGCTGAAGTCACAGGCACTCATGACAGGGTCTGGCTAAGAATTTGGAGTCCTGCTATTTCTTTGCTCAAAGTATCTTCAAGAGGAGATGGGTAAAGAATTAAACCCAACGCTTTCTGAACTTGACCTTATTTGTAGTAAAGGAAATGAAGGCCTTTCAACTCTCATTGAAGGAGGTAACAGAGGTACAAAAGGGACACTTGATTGATCTGCTTTCTGCAATATGTGCATATTTGTGGTTTGGGTTTGTGGGGGTGTGGCTGGGAGCTGGCTTCATTGCTCTACTCCCAGGGACCACCTCCTTTGTTACCTCCCAACACCAGGTCCCAGAGCTTCACCCAGGGTAAGCTTCTGCACTCAGAACTCACTAAACATTTAAGAGGCACACAGAAGAAATGGCTGTTCCCTGAGAAGTCTCTCTAGAGATTGCTTTGTCCTTCGTAGAAAAGAGAGTTGTCATCCATCTCTGCTAAGCAGAGAGCAGGAGAAAGTCAAACTATATTAATTGCCCTAGATCATGAAGGACTTGCGTTTCTGCAAGTGATGGATTTCTGGTCCAGGCAGCTTTGCAAGTATTAATAGCATCCATGTTCTTGGCACACGATGGTCCTCAGTACGCGAGTAACTCTATGCTCCGGAGATGATCCCATCATGTTACACAGCCGTCCTCGTGTCCACGTTATGTTGAGCCAGAGAGAGTTTGTCTTTAAGGCTGTTTCAGACACATCTCCATCACTGACCGTCATCTCAGAAAGGTGTTTCTGTTTGAATTCTGCATGGAATTGGTTTGCTTCATTTCTCCACTTTTAAACATGGGCTATATGATTTTAAAAGTATTTGAATTCTTTTAAGACTCCCTTTGAGAGCTCAAGTGGAGAAACTATTTTGGGGAGCAGCTTATTCGGGTGATAAGCCCCCTCCCTCTGAGCACTCAGAGCATCCACTCAGAATCTGGGAAGGATATTTCATTATCTAAGAACCTTAATTTGAGTCCTGAGACTGAAGTCTCTGGTATGTCTCTCTTTCATCCACTCCATGTTGATTGTTTGTACTAAGGAGTTCATCCTTTTGTCACTGTGGAAAGACAGTTATCACAGAGTCCTGGGCCTTCTTAAACATGTCACCCTACATGCCTGTCTTATTTCACTGTCTTCCTAGTTCTGGCATCTAAGTTACGCTTACAGTTCTCTTTTATGTAACTTCCTTGTCTAATCTGATTCTCACATGCTACTCCTCAAAGCATACAGGGAATAGGGGTTTCTCAGATAAAGTTCTGGCACTTAATAAGTAGGCTGAGACCTAGGGGCTTCTTTTTGATAGGGATGGAGGGTTGGGGGTGGAACTCAGTATAAGTTCTACCACTGAGCCACACCCCTAGTCTCAAAGTTCCAGTTTAGACGATCCCTGCCCCCACTTTATAAGCAAGAATAGGAGGAGGTTGGGGAAGTGGTTCAGCTGGCAAAGTACTTGCTGTGCAAGTATGAAGGCCTAAGTTCAAATGTGTAGCACTCATGTATAACGCTGGGCACAGCAGCATGGACCAGTAATCCATACAGCCATACATAGGAATGTCCGTGGATCTTTCTGGTCCGTTTGTCTAGCCAGGCAGGAAGCTCCTGCTCATTGAACACCTTGTCTCTAAATGGAGGTTGAGAGCACAAAACTTCAGCACTGACATCTGTTCTTCACATGTGATTTTCACACAGTTGTGTAGTCCGGGTGCACACACAGATAGGACAAGATGAAAAGAAAAAGTGACAGAAATGACATACTCTGCCATTGTCATTCTTGCTTCTCCAGTCAGTGCTGTGTGGGAAAGGGGACAGGGTGATTCTGAGAGTCCTTGTGGAAGGCTAAAAAGGCATCTACAGAGAAAGAGAAAAAATCTTCTAGATCAGAAAACACCAGAAGGCAGATGGGTCCTTGAGTGTGAAAGACATTTTCTCATTGGGTAGAAGTCATGTGATGGACAGCATTGGTGCTCAATGCAATGGTCTAAACTACCCTTCTCCCTGTGATCACAATAGTTGTGCCTTTCAATGAAAACTGTGTACTAGCTGTTCAGATATAGGAGGGAGTGCAGAAGAGAGCAAGAGTGGTTGAGAGTGGCCACGTTTCCCAGCTCATGAACTCCTGTTCAGGCTTCCAAGGATAGATAACTAACATCCTCAAGTTAGCCTTACCATAACGCCAGGTTAAAAATGCAGATCCCTGGGCCTTGGGGAGAGGGTTATTGGTTAGGAAAGTGCACTGCTTTTCCAGAGGTCCTGAGCTAGACTCTTAACACCCACAGCAGGTGGCTTACAGGATACTTGGTCACTGTGGGCACCTGCATTCATATGCTCACACAGATGTATACACCACACACAGACTCATACTCACACAATTAAAAATAGTTACAAATACATTTTAAAATACTTTTAAAACAATGAGATCCCCAAATTCTACCTGTAGACCTCTCCTTCGTTAAGTTCTACTGAGGAATCTCTATCTCAGCATTTCAATTAAACTCATGTAGGAATGAACATATGTGTTTAGGAGATTGTGGTCTAAAACACGGCTAGATACTGCACTGTGCCTCTTGGGCAGGTGAGTGGCTGTCTGTGTGGTCACTTGAGCCCTGCCGTTTAACCCCAAGATCTCTTTTTATACGTGATTACCTTATTAACTTTCTTATGCATCCTTAAAGCTTGTGTGCTCTTGGCAGAGGTGCATATAGATTTATGGCATAGCAGCTGTTACTAATTCCAATTTCATTTATTTCACCAGCAGTGAAAATTGAAGTCTTGGAGCCTGGGTGGAGGCAAGTTGGAAACAAATCAGAACAAAATAATTGACTGGGAAATGTGACAGACTAATGAGAAGCATCATTCAGAAAGCCCCTGTGGGGCCAACCAAGTGTCCTATCAAGGGGCTTTATATCTACTTCCTAAGATGAGCAGGCAAAGCAAGACAGTTACCTTCCCAAAGTAATGGAGGAGGAGTGGATGGCAAACCCCAGTGCTTCATGGCAATGCCCAGCTTTTGCTGACGTCAGTGCACGCAGGATCCTGCTTCTCTATGTCTATGGGATACCGGAAGGAACTTAGTCAGAACATAAATTAAGTTAGGATGTACTCTCAAGAAATGATGACTGAGTTCCTGGTTATTTTGTCTTTAGTACATAGGAAACTTATTTAGTTCAGTTAACTAGACTTGTAGCTTTTCTCACATGCATTTAGCCCATGCTCTATTAATTTTCATTGTGAATTTCTATAAACTTACTGAATAAAAGTACAAAATATTTTATATAGTATATGTAATTAACATATATACATATATATCACTTATATGGTTAATATGGAAATATCAATAATATTACTTACTGGATTGTTCACTAGATTTACGAGTTACCCAAACATTTTCATTCTTGCCATGAAGACTGATGCTGTACACTCCAGTTTCTCAAAGATAAATGCTTCATGATGCTTTGGTTTACAGCATGTCTTCAAACTGCGTACACTTTATTGTAGGTCTGCCTCTTATTATTACTGCTTTAGGTTTGTTAATGCTTAGACAACTCAATTACATTAATTTCATTTCGTTTAATTAGAGATAGGATCTTATTCGGAGTGCTAGCTCTCCTGGAATTTGCTATGTAGACTAGGCTAGCCTTACAAACTGATCCTCCTGTTTCTGTCTCCTAAATGTTGGGATTTCAGGTGTCACCACAGTCAGCTCCCAGTCTCTTTGCAATGTCCAAAGGGTGTGAACCAAATTAGAAAACCAAGAAATCTCTTGCGGACTCAAGTGTGGCAGAGCATAGTTGTGTGTGTCACTGTTAGAGAAAGTTATGTTTGTGGTAAAGAAGAGGAATCTAAATTAGGAACACATTATGATTTCTTCTCTTTTTTTCTTGTATGACACATGACAGAAGAAACATGCTTTTAATTTTAGAACTGTTGAAATAAGTCTCGGAGACATTATTTTACAGTTGACTCAATTCCATGTTCGTTTTCAGGAGCCTCAATTTATTTGGTTCTTGACACTTCTGGGAATGCTTTACAATTAAATTGAAAAAGAGATCTTTGCTTTACAGACTCAGGAAAAGAACATAGGGAGAGCGACTCTAAAGGAAGGACTCATTCCGACACTGCCTATAAATAGAGACACAGAGTAATCTGGAAAATTGGCTAAAGGTTTCAAATATGCATCTCATTGACCTGCTCGCAAAAGAGTACTAGGGTCTGGATGTCATGGTGTATGTCCACAATTACACCATTCCAGAGACACGGGGGCAAGGACCACATGGTCATGGCCAGTCTGGGATATAGAGAGAATCTGAAGTCAAACTAAGCACTGTTTCATAGACAACACCAGACAAAATATGTAATAAAAATGAGCAAGTATACCATGCAGGATATACAGAATTGAGCAAGATATGTCATTAGGCAGGATATATAGGAAACACATTTAATGTCAATCTGCACTACGGTCTACAAGGCACATTTTTACATTTGAAAGTAGAAATATTGAAACTAATGCAAAAGGGACAGGTAGAACTTGGTGAACTCATACAGCTTAAACCAGGGCAAATTCAAAACTTTAAGAAGAGCCGGGCAGTGGTGGCACACACCTTTAATCCCAGCACTTGGGAGGCAGAGGCAGGGGGATTTCTGAGTTCGAGGCCAGCCTGGTCTACAGAGTGAGTTCCAGGATAGCCAGGGCTACACAGAGAAACCCTGTCTTAAGAAAAACAAAAGAAAACAAAAACAAAAAAAACTTTAAGAAGAAATAATTTCAACTTCCTATATATTCCCTATCAAACCTAAATAACCAGTTGTTTATATTACAATGAATTAAATAAAAAAAATAGTGTTCTCATTTTAATCGGATTTGTGTTCCCTGACTGGCCCCACCATCCCCCATTTTTAAACTACAGCATTAACTAGGTCAGCCAGGGTTACTTGGCACACTTCGGGGCTGTGGCCTTGTCATGTGGTTGTATGTTAAAAAAATAATAATGTTTTGTCACTAGACCAGAGCTATTATTCTCAAGAGTTTGTGGCTTGCCTGAAATCTAAACAGGAAAATAGATGGAGATGTTATTAATGCATCCGGCTTGTGGAAATCTTCCTCTCTGCCCCCAGGGGAAATCAGAGAGTTCAGTGAAGAGGAAGAAGGAAGGTTCATGGACAAGATTAGCAAAAGGTATGCTTGGCAGAAGGACATGGAACCGTAAAGTAAAATTCAAAGAAAAGTATAATCAATTCCTTGTATTGGCCACTGACAATCAATTCAGCTGTAAATTCTAATCTCTAGCTGGATTTCTGACCACTGGTCCATACCACCGAACCCATGCAACATCTTTCTGTTGTTGCCTCTCTTTGCCAAAGAATCAACTCACTAGAAGGCATGTGCTTGTTTGAGGCAAGAGGAAATTGGAAACAATGTCCTAAAAGTTATTTTCATAGGCCATGTAGAAATATGTCTAAACATTATTTAAAGCAAATATCCCTTCTTGGGCTTTCTCATTAGTGGGATTCTATGACTTGTGGTTTTGTTTTTTTCTTTTTTAACTCTTCAATGCGGCACCTAAGAGAGAAAGTTATTCTTGATTTTATTTCTGTGTACTTTAAATATATACATATATATTTATATAATTAGTGATGTATATATATATAATTAGTATTGTTATGATTTTTGAGTGAACAACTTAATCAAATGAGTGTGGTAACCCATTATGTGTAACAGTTGCCCTTTAGACAATTTCTAGTAAATTATCGAAAAAAATTTTATTAAGTAATTCATAAATTTTTGTACACTACTACTATGCAATCTCAGATGTATTATCATTAATAGCATGTTCTTATGGACTTTTATTTTTGGTGTGTGTGTATGTGTGTGTGTGTGTGCACATGTGTATGTGTGCATGTAAAATTAAAAAGCTAAAAAACATGGAAAAGTCCTAAGTAGTATATTCTTGACACTAAGATACCCTACCCAGCGGCAGGTCCAACAATACAAAGACCATTTGCTTCTACATTTTGTAAGTCAGTGGTGACAAACAGCTTAATTAGGGTAAGAAATTTCCATTTTAATATAGTGATCTAGTCTGCTTGAGTGTGCCTGTATGGTTTTTGATAATATTCGACTTTTAAACTCCCATTTTATAAGTACAAGAGATAAGATTTTGGATTAAAAGATATTATATATGTATTATGTTATATAATTATGTGCCACACTTCTTTAACTATTTAAAAGATTGCTCCCTTTTTCGCAAACTGACCCTGAAACTCCTAGCTAGAACATCAGGACGGACCTTGTTACAATTCAATAAAGGGAAAGAAAGAGGAGGAGATTGACAGAAAAAATAGTATAATGAGCGAAATATGACTTTAATTTTGGACTTATTTCTCAATAGGTCTTGTGTTTTATTGGACTAGTTCTGTCTGAACTTGTTGACTACAGGAGATACTTGAAATAAATCAACTTAAAATATGAAAGATGTATCTTGTTTCACAGTTTTAAAGATGTCAGTCCATGGTTGACCCTGTTGTCCTTACCTGTGGTTACAAAGCACATCAAGGAAGGAACATACAGTGGAGGATGCTTCTCAACTCATGATGGGTGGCAAGCAAAAAGCAGCATACAGAAGACTTCCAACCAAGCCTTACTTCCTAAAGGTTCTATTGCAATCTCTGTCCTCCAGATAGCCCCATGTGTTGAACAACATTATTTAACACAGGGTTCTTGGGTAGGGGTCATCTATCTAATAGCATATATTGACCACAGAGAATGCATTCCAAAAGCATACACTTATCTTCATCCTCTCTTTCCCCACTCTTTTTTGTTTGTTTGTTTTTTGAGACAGGGTTTCTCTGTGCAGCCCTGGCTATCCTGGAACTCACTCTGTAGACCAGACTGGCCTCAAACTCAGAAGTCTGCCTGCCTCTGCCTCCCAAGTGCTGGGATTAAAGGCATGTGCCACCACACCCAGCTCCTTCCCCACTCTTAACACTCCCCATTCCCCATAGCCCTTCATTCCTGAATTTTCCACTACTGATTACTTGCTGTTTTCACTTTAGTGGTCCTAACTGCAACGACATCATTGCAACGTCCTGGTTCTGTTTATCACTGTTTTGATAGGCTTCTTTTCAGGGTCACAAAGGTCACAGAGCTACAATTAGGATAAGGGGGTTGTAGTTCTGTTTATTTTATAAAACTGGTGGCGAGCCAGTTGGGCTCTATTATCACACATAATTCTTCTCAGAGCATCCCTTTGCATATACCTTACTCAGAGGCAGAATTAAACAACTGATTGACTGGAAGGTTTTAGGTTATGCCCTAAAAATATTTAAATGTGGATGGTTCTCATTAAACTAATTCACCCAGGAGAGCACCAGTATCTATAAGGAATAAGAATTACGGGGCATGCATATCTCACATCTGGAATTTTGTCTTCAATTCCCTATAGTCACTGGCTCAAAGCTAGCAGCAAAATGGATGTTGGCCATGCTTCCAATTGCTGCAGTAGCAAACAGATGAGCAGATGTTATGCTCTTTAGAGAAAACTGAGCTAGCAAAGGGTTGTCTTATTTCAGAGAATGTAGAAAGTCTAACCTATCCAATGATGTAAGCTCCTTTCATTGTTGTCCTTGAATTCAGACTCAAAGAATAGGTTATAGACTCACAATGAGAGAATCACAGTAATGGAATAATGTCAGTTCTCTGGTGAGCTGTTGTTTGATCAACATTCTTCAACTGTTCTTCTACCAACCATGTGCATCATAATTTTCACAGGACTCTATAGATCATGGGTTTGCTTCAAAAAACCAGACAATACCACTTTTAAATTCAGTCCTCCTCCAGGATTCCTTTCATCTTTCTAATATATCGAAGTATTCCAACTACAATTAAAATTGAAAAGGATGAGAGAAAAGAAAGAAGATGCCGATTTGTTATTGGTCCAGTGTCAGGTTCATCTTGGATCAAAAGGTGCCAAAATCCTCATGGGGCCCTGCAGCTGTAATCAGACTCCCCTTTGGATCCAGCCAGTTCCAAGTGGTCATGTTGACGTAGGTGGCTGGTCTTGGCAGTCAGCATGTCTCCACAATGAGAGGGTTGATGGGAGCAGGCAGCACTGCCATTTGGCTTCTCTCATCCTTTGGTGCTCAAATAAAATCTGTAATTTCTAATTTCCCATTTACAAACAGGGAGGCAATTGGTCATGCTATATGAGCGCCTAGTTACCACCTCTGTAAAAGTTTATCCAGGAGCAAGAAATATATGTGCCAAACCAGAAACTCACCTGAATCTTTCTCTATGGGTTAAGTCAAATCAGAAAATTTCACTCTAGCAGAGTCTCAGAAATTTGCTCATTTGAAGGACTTTTGTTTCAACTTGAGTTATCAGACTTGACCAAAAGCTCCTTTATTTCCTGAGCCATATTGCTAGCCTCACCTGAAATATTATATAATTGAAATTTGGAATGAGAAGTTATTGCCATAGCTATGGGAGTCTTTTAACATATGAAATATTTCCTGTCCATACCCAGTCAGCTTCAGTTTGTAATAATGCACTAAGCCTGATGAAGTGTGGAATTTGTATTAAAATGCAAAAAGTAACTTAATATAGTCTATTCAGGTGGTTGTGTCTGTGTACATTTTATCAAGGTAACCAATGTCCTTATTCAAAAAGGATTTGTGATATGGTGTATAAATATTTTATTAAATCATGCTCACTTGACACTGTCACTTTTTAGACAAAGTGAAATCCCACAGCAGAATTGTCCATATCATGCTGGTCTCCTCTTGACTTAAAGACATCCCACAATACCCCCTCTCCCAACATAGAGCAGCTGTAAGTCAGTGCTTGCTATGCATGCATAAGTGAACTGGGCCTTTTTACTAAGAGGCAAGCAAAGCATGTAAGAGATTGTCAGCGAATGCTAAGAGTATGGTGGTCGAACATCCATGTACCTTCAAGGAATCTATCAAGAGCCAATCAATAAATCAATATCCAGTTGGGAACAGACAGAAATTTCTATTGAATTTCTTAAAAAGAAAGAAAGGAAGGGAGGGAGGGAGGGAGGGAGGGAGGGAGGGAGGGAGGGAGGGAGGGAAGAGAGAGAGAGAGAGAGAGAGAGAGAGAGAGAGAGAGAGAGAGAGAGAGAGAGAGAGAGAAAGGAAGGAAGGAAGGAAGGAAAGAAGGAAGGAAGGAAGGAAGGAAGGAAGGAAGAAAGAAAGAAAGAAAGAAAGAAAGAAAGAAAGAAAGAAAGAAAGAAAGAAAGAAAGAAAGAAAGAAAGAAAGAAAGAAAGAAAGAGAGAGAGAAAGAACCCTTAGCTGTGTCTATTGGCATTTGATAAACTATGTGTACTGTTTTGATAAACATTAGTACAATTTAGATATTAAACCTTGCCATCTCTCTAGAAGTTTCTTCTTGCAACTTCGTACTTTCCTGTAACAATTGAGTGCTAGAAGTTTGTACACATGAAGTCATGTAATATACCTAGTTTATTTTTAATTTATTTGCTGTTGTTGTTTTGAGATTCACTTGTGTGCTGCTTTGGCTATCTTGTATATATGTGGACATGTATATGGCTGCTAGTGTGTATACATGCTGGAGGAAGTCAGAGCTCGATGCCAGTGTCTTCCTCAGTCACTGTCTACCATTTCTGCTGAGAGGAAACCTCTAACTGAACCTAGCTAGAGCTCACTTTGGGTTGCCCTGATGGCAGGCAAGCTCCAGGGACCTTACTGTTTCTGCTACCCAGTGCTGGGATCACAGGCTTGTGTAGCAGTGTCCAGCTTTATCAGGTTATCTCTTTAATGTAGCTTCTGAGGATCGAAACTCATGCCCTTATACATGCACAAGCACCCAAACACTCTACTGACTGAAACATCTCTCCAGCCCCTTTCCTTTTTTCTGAGTACCATTGAATAGTATGGCTTTATCTCCGTTTCTTTATCCTCTTATTTTAGGCTGGGTATCTGGATTGCCATACATACTATACAGTCACTTCCAACATATGAATCCAAGTTTCCTCTCTCTTGACTAAATGCCTGGGTTGTGTGGTAGGTGTAAGCTTAACATTTTTAAAGATTCCAGTGCTCTCCAAAGTCTGTGTGTTACTCAGCATTTGTAAAATGTTAATGAAAAATATATAATAAAGCATTATTATGTCCAAATTAAAAAATATAAAAATTAGTAGTGGCTTCAATTAGAAAAGATTAGGTTGCTAATTTGAAGAACATTACATATATGTGAAGGCCATGAAAACCTCTTGAGTTTCACATGTCCTGACATGTAAAGACATGGAACAATGACAGAAAAGGCCACAAAGCCATCTTAAATTTCACATTCATACAATAGGGTATTTCCTACCATGTAGAATATTATTAACATAAGATAAACATAAAAAGACAAAAGGAAGTCAGGAGCCAACTGAGGCTTAGCAGAATCTATATGTTGCATAATTGGGGAAATCTTATATAACAAACAAAATCTAAAATGATAAGCATACAAGTGGTGGAAAGGAAGTCAACACAGTGGTCTTGAAAAGCATCCTGTCACAGAAAGGCATCCTCACCCAAGAACAGGATTCCTTATGACTCACATAAATGATAAATGTCTTCTATCGAATCCATATGAAGTCCAGCTCCAAGCCCAGAAGAAAAGTGCAAAATATGTCCATGCTTAAATGTCAGAAAAGATGACAGTGGAAAGGCAGTCAACATTGCAGAATTACAGCTTGTCCCCTGTGTGTCTCTGAGGAACTGCTTTTTAGTCCAGGGAAGCAGGGGACTTGGTAGGTGCATGAAATGACACTAAAATCCTTGCATTTCCTCCTTTCTTTTAACAAATCATGTTTGAAATTTCAATACTAGTTACTCATGGAGATCTTGCCTCTAATATTGCCCTACACACCAAACATTCAAAAACTACTTGGTACATGTCTGCCTATATGTTTTATTTAACCAGGAACATTGATAGTAAGAATTGTTAAAGGAAATATATTTGCAGAAGATGGAGAGGTGTCTTAAAAAAACCTTTGTCTCACAGGTTATCTTGCTAACACAGAGATTTACAAAACAACCTGAGGTTCCCAGGTCTACCTGGCTACCATAGCCCTGTCCACACTCAGTCATCAGGAACCTAAACTATTGCCTACGATTCTTCTAAGTCCCCTTGACTAACATCCTGGGAAACTCAGACAAAAGGTAGCAACCCTATCCCATACTTGGATTAATAGCTGGGCACAGAACATTTTTTTTCCATCCTCGGCTATTCTGTCCTTGCCTAAATCCATTTGTTATGCTGTTATGTTACAGAATGTATTCATGCAGCAATTTCTGCTAACTCGATTCCTACCCTCTAATGTGCAATAGCCAACTTACAGAAATCCATTCACCATGGAACTTAGCCTGGGGAGCACTGTGTTCTCTAGTCAGGAGTTTTCATATTTTAAAGGCACACTGATGTGAAGAGACATTAAATCCCAAACAAGATGTTTCTAGGCACACACATACATAGACAGCCTACAATAGAACAGTCTTCTCGTGCCTGCATTCGAAGTACTCAAAGGAAAGCTCTTATCAGGTACAAACAATTTCCTCTAGAGCCATCGGAAATCCTGGGACACTGTCCAGGACATTCTGCCTTGGTGTCTTTCCCACAGAGAAATAGTAAACGCATGGCGTAGATTACACCTACAGTGAAACGGGAAACTGAACACCAGGCAGCTCCTAAAGGATCAGGTTTAGAGTCCTGACGCCACCTGTTACTACAGGAGCCATAATCCTCAGAAGCACAAAATGACTTAGTCTTGGAGGGAAGACTGCTCATGAGTTTTCAAGTGGCACGCCAGTTTTCTTTTTAATTTTAGTCACTTCATTAGGGTGGCAAGTGGACAAGCCTCCAGCACCACACGTAGATGGGTAGAGTTCACCAAGGAATAAAGTGTTGGGCCATGCGTTTATTGTTACCATGCTCAACATTTCTGAGTCAGCAGCAAAGCAGTGGTTGCATCATCTGCCTTCCCTGTATATACTTTGGCCAAAAGTGCCTCCTCCAAAGAGAAAGTGTGTCCTTGCCCTGTTTAAAGAAGCTTTGGATTAGCCAGAAGATGCTGAATATTGATCTGAATCTTCACACAGAAGCGGTGTGCTTAATCAGGCACGCACTGAATATTTTAGTCAGTGAAGAAGTGCAAAGAATCAACAGTGTACTTGAGATTCAGACCTAAACAGAGGCCAGTCCAGGGCTTACAGCTTAGAGGCTCTGGTTGTAGACAAGCAGTTTTTCCCTTTAAAGGACCAGTTTCATTTCTATAAACAAGAGATGCTAATATTTATGTGCAGGATTTGAAAGGTGTATTCATGATGTGATACAATCCATATCATGGTAATTATATTCAATCTGCAGTTAATAGATGGTTTGTGTGTATATATGTGTGAGTGATGTGTGTGTATGTGGTTTGGATGAGTGTGTTTGTGTGGTGCAGTGCATGTGATGTGTGTGTGGTATGTGTGTGGTATGTGTGTGTGTGTGCTGGGTGTGAGTATGTTTGTGTGGTGCAGTGCATGTGATGTGTGTGTGGTATGTGTGTGGTATGTGTGTGTGTGTGTGTGCTGGGTGTGAGTGTGTTTGTGTGGTGCAGTGCATGTGATGTGTGTGTGGTATGTGTGTGGTATGTGTGTGTGTGTGCTGGGTGTGAGTGTGTTTGTGTGGTGCAGTGCATGTGATGTGTGTGTGGTATGTGTGTGGTATGTGTGTGTGTGTGTGTGTGCTGGGTGTGAGTGTGTTTGTGTGGTGCAGTGCATATGATGTGTGTGTGGTATGTGTGTGTGTGTGTGTGCTGGGTGTGAGTGTGTTTGTGTGGTGCAGTGCATGTGATGTGTGTGTGGTATGTGTGTGGTATGTGTGTGTGTGTGTGTGTGTGTGTGTGTGTGTGTGCTGGGTGTGTGTGTGTTTGTGTGGTGCAGTGCATATGATGTGTGTGTGGTATGTGTGTGTGTGTGTGTGCTGGGTGTGAGTGTGTTTGTGTGGTGCAGTGCATGTGATGTATGTGTGGTATGTGTGTGTGTGTGTGTGTGTGTGTGTGTGTGTGTGCTGGGTGTGAGTGTGTTTGTGTGGTGCAGTGCATGTGATGTGTGTGTGGCATGTGTGGGGTGTGTGTGTGTATGAGTGTGTGTGTGTGGTGTGTGCTGGGTGTGAGTGTGTTTGTGTGGTGCAGTGCATGTGATGTGTGTGTGGTATGTGTGTGTGTGTGCTGGGTGTGAGTGTGTTTGTGTGGTGCAGTGCATGTGGTGTGTGTGTGGTATGTGTGGTGTGTGTGTGTGTGAGTGTGTGTGTGTGTGGTGTGTATGGTAAGTGTGTGTGTGTGTGTGTGTGTGTGTGTGAGTGTGTATGTGAGTGTGATGCTAGAATTTTGTAAATATTCCTTTAGAGTCTCAAAAAATTCTTTCCAGGAAATCCTCTCATGGGAACACTAAAAGGACCAATTTTGAAAATATTTGATGTCATGGGCCTATGAACAGTACCAAGGTGTGGTGTTTGAAGATCTTAACTCTTCACCAAGTCCACTTTTTGCCTGAGCCTATTAAAACTAGCAAATATAATGTAACGCGACTTGCTCAGAAAGCTGAACTTCAGAAAGCCCTCTTTGGCTTTTCTGTGTTCAGACTTCCCATATAACAGTCCTTCCCGTCTCTTTACTCACTTGTAGCTAATCATTCTCTCAGATTCCCATGCTTTCGGTATCTAAACACAACTCTGTATGGACAACAAATAATGGCAGATTATATACTGAGTACTCTTGACAAGCCTCATTAATACCTGTTTCCTCCTTCTCTTCTGCCTACTCTTTCTTTCTCTTTGTTGTTCTGGGAATTAAACCTCAGAAACTTTCATGCTACATGACAACCTCACAATGGAGCTATTAGCCCAGCCTCCTTCATTCTTTTCTTTTTTTATTAGCTTTGCTATATTTATAGATAAATTGCTGTTATCTGACAATTTTTTCCCTGGATATACTATTTTCTTACCACTCTTCCCTCATCTTCCCTTCCTTCACTCCATCCTTCTCAAGTCTCCCCCATTCCCCATTCCAACTAGTCCATTTTCAGCCTAATTATGTAACTCATTTAGTGTAACAGAGGCATTTGTGTTACCACTGGATTGGAACTGTCTACTGTAGTGTGTTAGGGATGTTAGTGGGTATATCACTGACGGCAATGATTCCCTTTCCCTGAATCTATCTGTGGCAAATAGTCCAGTAGTGAGTGTTAGAATTCTTTACACCTTTCCCTCCATATGTATCTGTCTATTGGTAAGCTCATTTTGTGCAGCTTTTCTTTAATTTTCCTTTTTTCCTCTCTTTTCTTTTCCTCTTTTCCCCCTCACTACTGCATAGGTTGGTCTTGAACTCACCTTGTAGCCCAGCTATACCTTGAATTTCCAGTTCTTCTATCTCAGCCTCCTAAATAAGGTTAGCCTTGAGGCCTGGCTGAGTGTTACCTTGAGAAAGATAATTTCCACACTTCAGAAGGTTAAAATATCTGGAGATAATTTGTCACATGTGAATTAATTAATGATGGGGGGGGGGCAGCAAAAGGCACCTAACCAAAATGATGCTCAATAGTTGATCAAAGACAGTACATAACATTTAGGCATTAGGTCACCAGGAAATACATCATTGAAATAGAGTTTAGATAAGTGTTCTAGTGAGGCCACGGAGCAGAAGAGAAAGGCTGAGGACTAATGAAAGGATGTGGATGGAGATGGGACCACCAAAGTGTGAAAGGAGCCAACAGTGGATCTGGAAGAAGGGGTGGGTGGAGTCTCTTTTGCAGAGTTAGACTTGGATGAGAGTTTCACTTCTTGCTAGGTTATTCTATGGGCCATTATGGCAGTAGTTGGTTGTGATGGGGTGGAGGGATAGACAGATGAGTATTAAAAACATTACACAGGATACAATCATGTAGGAACTTCAATTTTAGAGGATCTATTTATTGTCTTAGTTTCCTATTAATTTACCTACTGTTACTCTGCTAAAATTATTTGGTTTCCATATACTTCCCATTATTTAGTTCACTGTACTTTTTGACCATCTCAGTTACTAAGTATAGTCCCAAGAGTGGCAAAGAGAATAAATCAGTCCTCCCTCTTGAGTTTACTTTTTAATGCAGAAATCCAAAGAAACTTTCTAAGAACCACAATAATATCCAAAGACTGTGGGTCTTACATTACATCACCTTTAACTCAGTACATAAGCAAAACTGCTGGTGTCTGAGGCTAGTCACAGCAGAGTCATCTAATACATAGCAAATCACAGCAGAGTCATCTAGCACACAGCCAATCACAGCAATGTCATCTAGCACACAGCCAATCACAGCAGTGTTGGCTAACACACAACTAATCATAGATGAGCTAGATCACCAGTTTCACTTATGAGTTTTCTCTAAATTGGGTGTGATGGCACACTCCCTTAATCACAGAAGGTGGAAGAGTTAGGTAAGAAAATCAGGAATTCAGGCAAGTATGAAGAATATAGTGGTATCCATTCTCTGATGTCAGGAAAGGAGGAGGGTCACAGGAGGCCATGAAGATGAAGCAATTTTGTGGATTCAAAGAGGGGTGAGATATACTTTTTTATTCCAGCTGCAAGATAGGCCACTGAGGGAATGCATCCAGGCATGTGCGTACACACACAGGCCACTTGGGGGGTAGACACATAGCACATAGACCTAGAAACACATGTAGGCAGACTGACAAAGGCAAAGGCTACAACCTCTGGCCTCAATGCCGTATTTATACAGAATCCACACAAAAACTGGCAGCCTTTCAGGAATCGTTAAACAATGGAGTACATCCCTGCTTGCTTACTTTAGGGGTTCCCAGGATGTCTGGTCTGGTGTCAGACATTTTGTGCTGACTCAGGCCCCTGGATGTCCTGGGTCAGTCATGTTTTAGCTGACTCTTACAGCATGTCCACATCAGCACCATGCTGTTTAAACATAAACTCGTCCTATGGCCTTCTGGTGCCAGTAGTAGGTCAATGGGCTTTAATGTAGCCACGGGCAAGAAGTTCACAGATAAAGAGTTCAGAGTTGCTCATGTCAATTCAAACACAACAAACTGTTTCATCTCAAGTTTTGGTTCTCTACCAAATAATACCCAGAGCCATTATAAGAAGGGATAGATTGTGATTAGTATGTTGGAGGAGCCTAGAATGAATGATAATTTACTTTGTAGCTCAAGCTGGCCTCAAAATTATTACATAGCCCAAGCTGGCTGCAAATTTGATTTCTCTGCAGCAGCCTCCCAGAATTTTAGACTCATAGTCATGAGCCATCTTGCCTGGCTGATCAGCTAAAAATAGCTAATTAAGGTAATTAATTAACAGCTGATAAAAACAATTAAGGTACCTATTAAAATAGATTTACCAAAATGTGAATGTATATCATTCTAATTTTTGAAGTTGCTATTTTTGAAAATAGAGTTTTATTTAACACAACATGCCATGGATTATTTTAAACAAAGTCATAAATAATTCAGATTGTTTGACTTTAAAATACAATAAATATGATAGCTGTAATAGAAACAAAAGCTCCTTGAGGTTCTTAAGAGTTTTTAAAGAGCAAAATGAGGTTCTGATCATTGCAACTTTGGTAAGGGTTGGGTCTAGTCAAGGAAAGGATATCAGGGCTGCCCCCCCCCCTTCATTTGCTCCAGTGCTTGTCTGATAAATAGGAATCAGTTTCTCGCTGATGAGCCTGGACGAACTTATGCTTTGGTATGTCTTATGCTTCCCATCTGCACTCTTAAGCCCTCATATTTCCTTTCACACATTGGTTGCTCTTACTGATGTAATTTGAATGCCATATACAGTTCATTTTTGTTTCTTGTGGGTGTTTTTCATTTGTATTTTACTTTTCAAGATTCTTTTCTTACTTCATCAAAGTAGGTTTTGTACAGTTTGCAGGCAGGTTTTTATGCCTACAAAGCTCATCAAGTCAGATCCCCCTCATCTGCCACCCTTTTTCTTGTTAAGTTCCTAAAAGACAGTTACTCTCTATGTTCCCCCAATGATTGCTGTAGCATCCCTGGATCTCCCTGAATATACATTAGACTGTGTTCATTCTTTGGGTGGTCACATGATTTGCTCATGTCTAACTGACAAAGATGAGATCCAGACTCTTTAGTTTCACACTGTCTAAGGCGATCATTGCTACCCACCATCTACATGTATATCACTCATGCTCCTTACACCCAAAAGTGCAGATGGGTATGTGTGGAGGCCAGAGGTTCATGTCTGATGTTTTTCCTTGGTTTCTTCCCACCCTTACTTTTTTTTTTTTAACTTTTTCCAATTTTTTATTGAGTATTTTCTTCATTTACATTTCAAATGCTATCCCAAAAGTCCCCTATACCTTCCCCACATCCTGCTCCCCTACCTACCCACTCCCACTTCTTGGCCCTGGCATTCCCCTGTACTGGGGCATATAAAGTTTGCAAGACCAAGGGGCCTCTCCTCCCATTGATGGCCGACTAGGCCATCTTCTGCTACATATGCAGCTAAAGACATGAGCTCCAGGGGGGCACTGGTTAGTTCGTATTGTTGTTCCACCCATAGAGTTGCAGATCCCCTCAGCTCCTTGGGTACTCTCTCTAGTTCCTCCAATGGGGGCCCTGTGATCCATCCAATAGCTGGCTGTGAGCATCCACTTCTGTGTTTACCAGGCACTGGCATAGCCTCACGAGAGACAGCTCTATCAGGGTCCTTTCAGCAAAATCTTGCTGGCGTATGCAATAGTGTCTTCGTTTGGTGGCTGATGAATTGGGAACAAAATACCCATGGAAGGAGTTTGGACAAAGTTTGGAGCTGAGGCGAAAGGATGGACCATCCAGAGACTGTCCCACCCACCCTTACTTTTTAAAACAAGATCTCTCAGTGAACCTGAACTGTATCAGTTCAGCTTGATAGCTTAGCCAGCAAGATGCAGGCATCCTCTGTCTCTGTACCTTCTACCCTCAATGCTCTAGTAATAAGCATGCACCATTAAGTCAGATGTTTTAGAGGGTTCTGAAGACCCAACCTCGTGTTCTAATACCTGGTTGTCTAACACTTTTCTCACTTAGCCATCTCCCCTTATCATTTTGTCACTCATTTTAAAAAATCCCATTTTCGTAAGTGATTTATTGTCACTTAAGTATCTTTTGGAAATGCAGTGATGCTTTTATATGTTTCTATTCATTGTACTTTGAGTTTCTTACACTGTGTGTGTGTGTGTGTGTGTGTGTGTGTGTGTGTACATGCTTTGGCATGAATGTGAAAATCAGAGGTTAACTTGTCTCCTTCAACATGTGGAACCCAGGGACCAAATTCAGGTCACCAGGTTTGCTAACAAGCACCTTTTCCTGGTGAGCCACCTTATTGTCCCCATTCATTGTGACTTTAAAGACTCACTTTAATTTCCATTCTTCTTCAGCAAAAGTTCCAAAAATTGTCAGAAATCTCATAGTGTAGAATTTACAAGAAATAAAAACACTTTAAAGAATTTTATTTCATTCTGATTTTATTTAAAACTTTGACTATAACCTTTAGTTTTCAAAGATCAAACAACCTAAAATAATATATATTACATGGAGCCACTTGAGGGTATTGGAATCTTAGGACAGAAAAACAAATGGAGGGTTCATATCTGATGTTTGATAATACTTGTGACTTACTACCTACCTCATCATTTTCAGTATCTGTTGGGTTTTATTCATTATTAAGATATTCTCCACTAGAAGCTCATAGCTTAGAAGTTGTTGCAAAACTAATTTTTGATATATCTTTAAACAATTAATTCAACACAGAAAGTAAGCCATATGCCATTGAATCAAAGGTGACTAAAATATCTTGGCAATTAAAATCTGCCTACTCTGTGGGAATTTTGAGTTGACTGGAGTTCTTGCATCTGTTTTCAATCCTGCTCTTCTCCAGGGATAGTCGGGGTGGGTGACTAATGCATAGCATACTTCCAGTGTCTTTCTACTACAAACATTTTAAACTCTCAAGTCATCGAAGGCCCATTTTATACTTACCTCTCTTTTTAACGTTTTTAAATTATAATTTTGTTTTATGTGCATGGGTGTTCTGCTTGCATGCAAGTCTGTGCACCATGTGTCTGCCTGGTACTCATGGAGGCCAGAAAAGGTGTTGGACCTTCTGGAACGGGTGTTGTAAACAATTGTGAGCCTCCATGTGAGGGCTGGGAATTGAACCTGTATCCTCTAGAAGAACAGTCGGTTTGCTTAGGCATATAGCCATCTCTCCAACCCTACATCCACCTCTTAATCAAGTAAAATTTTCATACTCAGTGGTGAGAATTTTGAAGTTGTGGTTTCTTTAAAAAAACAGAAATATTAGGATATGGTTTTGTTCATGGGGCTGCTTCAGATGCTCCACAGCAGTTGACTATGATGTGTCTTGTACTCTAGCAGGAGTGTGATTTTACCAGTGACAGATGTTTGCTGCAACTGTGTGACATTTGGAATTCTGGGAGTTTTTCAGAACATATATAAATGCTAGGGCCCCAAGAGGCTGCTGGTGGGGTTTTGGTTGGACATTAGGTGGCTACTGGTTGGTTTTTGGCTAACTATTGGTTGGTTGTTGGTGGCTGTTGGTTATGATTTATTAAGTAGTCATAAGGAAAGAAGAAACATCAAGGAGAAGAAATGGGAAACATTAACTTTGCCCCGAGGAACTTGATGACCCTAATCAGCAGGAAGTAGTCTAACAATAATACCATCCTCTTTCTGACTCCTGACTTTATTCAGGGAGCTCTTTCCTTTCCTCTGCATCCCATTTTCTCTCCAATTTAGTGTTAGGGATCTAGTTGAAAGGATGGAAAAAAAGTAGAGAAGGGTGGAAGAAAAGAAAACCCACAACAGAGTCAAGTCTGAAAACAAAACACATTAAAATTTGATGCCAACATTACCTGACATCTATACTCAATACTAGTCAATGTCCAGCTCTTGTTATGACCCCAGAGACAGTAACAGGGTACTGCACTCAACTACACAGAGATTCATATTTTTGCCTAATTAGCTTAGACTTGACTTGGTCCTGAAGAGTTTTGTTTTATGAAGTGTGGACTATTTGCCGTAATTTTAGACATCATATACACTCATTTTCATTGCCATACACATAGAAAATGCTTTTGCCCTCAAATTTGTGTCATGCTGTGTGTGTAGGGTTTTAGACATCTTACACGTTCTCAACTCTTACAACAGTCTGGTACCACAGATAAAGAAATTGAGGCACCAAGAGGTAGGAAAACAAAAACCTGCTCAAGATCATATAATTGAGAAAACCTGGATTCGAACTGAGCCTCAGCTGCTCTCAAATTCCCCAGGTTAAAAAAAAATAGTACAAAATAAGTCCTCCAAAGATACAATTATATGTGTAAAGTGACAATCTGTTCTTAATATTAGCATAACTAATACGGAGAAGGAGGGAAAGGGAGAAGGAATCCGCCAACCCAAATTCCCAAAGAAGGACAGCATTATAATTATTGGAACAAGATAAAAACTATTAGGAATACATGACAAACATCGTACAAATTGTGGGATTTAAAGCCCTGATCTGTTTATTTTTCAACAATCTGAAACATGCTTTTTTTGTTCTTTGACAATTTAATAATTGCTGTACTCTGCCTGTGTGTGTTTGTCCATGTTGGCATCTCCTCATCAAAACCACTGCTGATGTCTGTGTGATGACTCACACCTACAATCTCAGCACTCAGAAGGCTCAGCCAGAAGGATTACCATGGATGAAAGGACAGCCTGAGCTACACAGTGAGATCCTGCCTCAAAGCTGAAAAAATAAACCATTGCTTCCAGAGACAAATTCAACTTGGTTTCAGAGCTGCCAGAACTCTAAAAAATCAAGTAGGCTCAACCACATACATACATACATACATACATACATGCATACAGGCACACATGTCAGATATCACTATACCTATGTCCTTGAAAGCATTGCTAAGGATTTAATTTTAGGATGCTATTAATCTGATATTCATTTCTGCAGTTGTCCACTTTCTAGAATTCCTGGGCAGAGGTCTGAATAAAGCAAAGGAATCTACCAACTTGTTGCTAATAATGGAATATATAGAAACCATAGCTCTGTAGTCTGAAAGCTAAAGACAAAATGTTCTTTTTGGTGTTCATTTAGTTTATTTGATAATCACTTATGATACTACTTTTACAACTAGGAAGTTGTTTTTTATCTGAATTTCTCTTCTTCTTTACTACCCTCCCTCCTTCTGCCTTTCCACCATTGCTCTTTCTTCTCCCTCTTCCCATTTTGGGATGAGCCCATGGCTCATGCGATACCACAGAGCCACATACTTAGTCTTTAAAAATCTGAACTTTAGTTTTAGCTTCTGAAAGATTTAAAATTAAAATATCTTTTCTTCCTCTTTTTTTTTTTGATTCTCTTACTTAGATTTGAATGCTTTTCTGAGACATGGGGGGAAATTAAGTTTTTGTTTTTGTTTTTGTTTTTTACACTCTATATGCTATTTAGCTCCTTTAAAATGCCTTTTGGAGAGCATTGTAAGAGACAAAGGCCAACCAGAGCTACTTACTGCTCTGAATCAGACCTAAATGAAACTTGAGGAAAAATCAAATGAAGATGGACTAATGTATGTTTATCAGTAGTTAAAATAAAAGACCCACAGTGTTCAACTCCTATGAGATGTACACTGCAATAGATTTGTTTCATGACCGAGCTATAGCATTTCTCTTGCTTCTCTGGGTTAACCAGGAAATATAAATCATTTGCGTGCCATTTACTCTTCTCTCTCTCTCTCTCTCTCTCTCTCTCTCTCTCTCTCTCTCTGTCTCTCATATATATATATATATATATATATATATATATATATGTATATATTGTGCTCCATGAACTATATGTATATTGACTATTATGGTTTCAGGATTGACACATTGTTGATTTTAAAATGATAAAATGTGACTGGAAAACCAGGCTATGATGGCGCACGCCTTTAATCCCAGCACTTGGGAGGCAGAGGCAGGTGGATTTCTGAGTTCGAGGACAGCCTGGTCTACAGAGTGAGTTGCAGGACAGCCAGGACTATACAGAGAAACCTTGTCTCGAAATATCCAAAAAAAAAAAAAAAAAAAAAGTTGCTGGAATTTTGTGTGTGTGTGTGTGTGTGTGTGTTCAGCTTTAGATTTTTTTATTTTCCTGTATACAATGAAGGTCATTTTGTCTTAAAAGTGTTTCCTCTGACAATCCTGAGATCCCACTCTACCTTACCAATGCTTACAGTACCTGAGCATGTTTATGATTGCTAACTGGATAGTTGTCTCATTGAGTGTGGAAGCTTTTCACTCTGCCACAGCAGCTACACTTTATGTTGAGTTGAGAAGAGTTCTATGCGTTTGAGAAGTTGGTCATGAGGGCGGCAGGCACCAATGACTCTAGTAAAACAAGTTTATACAACTTGATTCCCAGAGAGCCAATTGAACGTATCATTGGTCCTGTGTCCTTGAAAGCTGAACACAGCCCATATATAAGAGACTACCTCCTAGGCAACAGAAGAAGGTTCTAGCACCTTGGCTTTTGCTTCTGCTATACTTGGGTCAAACCCATTGGTGTAGCTTTAACAGATGCCTGAAAAGATCAGTTGTTTCCTTTGGATTTTCAAGGGTCACCCTGGCTCAGGGCCAGGAAATCTGACACTTCAGAGCAAAGCCTTTGTGACTGCAGATAGAATTCTGATGCCCCTTGGCATCAAAGCATTCTGAGGTCAGGTTGCAATCTATGATTTCCCATACCATCTCAGCCAGAAATACTACTGCCTTTCTTCCTGAGAAGATGTTTTCCTGGTGCTTAAAGCAGAAAATGAAAAAGACAGGGAAGGAATGCTTAAATCAGTTTAAGAATACATAAATAGATAGAGTGTGGTCACCATCTACTAATAATAGCCATGGAAAACAATAGAGGAGAAGAGACGAGCATGGGAAAGGAAGGTTTCATGTTCTGCCACATACACATAAACTTTTCCAAGACCACCACGAGGTGCATCCCGCACATCAACAGTGTCTGGGGGCTGTGTCTTTATTCTGCATCTGCGATCAGAAAGCAGAGTCTTTTGTCATCTTGCCTCTACACAGTAGAGCTTTATGACAAGACCCACTACCCTGACAGTGGGCACCCAAACCAGTCTTTATATATGCTTGCTTTTAAATGAAAGCTCTTAAAATCTGGAAAGTAATGGCCAGATGCTTCTGACTGTTCTCATTTCTACATTAGTAGCTTACAGGAAACAGAAGATTAAATTGCATAGGATTTCACAATTGCTTCTTCCTTAAGATCCTAATGCTATGGCTACATGAAAAAGAGTCTATTGTCACTACTGAACTTTATCTAGTTAAAATATGAAGAAAGAGAGAGATCTGTGAGAGGTGCCAGATTACCAGAGGTGCTTACTGGTTTAGATTATTCATTCATGCTGTGAATCCCTTGCATTGCTTGAAGTCACAACTTCTCCCAACGGTGAGATCTGAAAAGATGGCACCGTACATAACCTACCCTCCTTGCTGCAAGAAACTGCCTTCTGAAGTTTTTCCTCTTTCTCCATTAATTCAATAGATACTTTCTGTCAATGATGTCACCTAATGCTAGACTCATCCTTAAAGAGGGAATAAGGAAAGAAACACTTGTTTGAAAACCTGTGGGGTTTTAAATTTTATCAATGCTCATAATTTTCAGAATCTATTGAAAAACAATATTCAAATATGTATTTTTTCACCACATGTGATGTTGAGCGAACATCACATCATTCCATCGAATGGCAAGAAGTTAGGTTCTCCAGTCAGTTCATCTCTCGAGAGCCAGTGTTTCTTCTTACTTTGAACCCTTATGGAAACCATCCAAATGCAAAGTTTCTTCCAAAACTGAAGAAGACTCTGTGCTTGGATGAACTCCACAGAAAGCACACGGACGACAAGAAACTAGCCTGATTTCAGCAGACATCAGAATAAATCAAATTAAAGAGCATCCAGAAAGGCTCAGCCCATCACCGAACACTCTCGGTGGGTTCTTTTGTTCTCTGGAGATTTTTTTTTTCCTCCAAATTTATTGTTGCTTTAGAATTCTATTGCTATTCTAGTTGATCAGCATGGCTCTCTTGGATCTATTGCAATGTGCCCAAATCCATTAAGGATATAACAGAAACAACATAAAGTGTAGCTCTTTGAAACTGACCACTTGCTGTGTATGTAGACATAGTATCTGCTTTGAACCCTTCACATCCCTGCCAACATGTGATGAAAACCAGTGTGAATTTGTCAAATTGGGTTTTTAAAAAACTTTTTATTGATTCCCTATAAATTTCCCATCATGCCCCCTAATCCCACTCATCTTCCTGTTTCCCATATCTGCCCCTCTGCCTTTGCCTCCATCCCAAAAGACAAGAAGCAAAATAATAAATAAATAAATAAGCCCCAAACAGCAAAATAAACAAACAGAACATCATTGCAAGGTGAAAGTGGAAGCTGAAGTGTGTCATGGAAGTTAGCAGCTTGTAACAAAAGTATCACTAAGACCTTTCATATTGACCCAAAAGATCAACGTGGAAATGTGGAAAGGTAACGCTGACCTGGAGCAGAAGAGTCAGGAACCAACTGCAGACGACATTTCAGAAAGTCTGTTTCCAACTCTACTTTTTAGGTCCAGAACAATCCTTCCTTGCCTTTTAGTAGATGGTACATTTTGTTCTCTTTCCCTCTCCAGTGATCTCTAAGACCACCCCGGAGAGTTCTCACCACTCTGGCTTGTCACACCAGTCTCTGTCCTAAGGTGCCTCTTTAGTCACCCCGTCTTGAGTGCTGCTGTGTAGAAAGTTGTGCTGTGGCTTTCTTGGCAGATTACTCATTTGTATATCCATCTGGCTTCATCTTGCTTTGATTTGTCCCCCTTAGTCATTAGTTATCTTGTTTCCAAAGTCAGTCCTGTGTGGTTGTACCCATCAGGTGGCCATGCTTTTCCTGTAAAAGGAAGCTGGAACTTCCTCTTCCTTTCTCCTTTCATCTCCATCTCACTCCCATCCAAGAATAAGACTTTCCTGTAAAATATTTTCTGACCCTTTATAAACAAAAATATAAAATAATTAATATAAATATAGGAATAAAATTATTTTAGGCTTTCAAATTCCTTCAGTTTTCTAACCATGCCTATTCCCTTCTATTGGCAATTTCCATGTACTATTCCTGGTCCCCATGTTGAAAGTCCACAAAGGACAAGTCACCTCTGTATACAATATGTGAGAGGATATGTTAAAGCAATGAGCAACAGGGCAGGTATCTATGTATCTGTTGATAATCCTTTCTTATAGTCAGATGAGTATTTTACTTTCAAAAATACCATGGACAGTGTCAAAAATATATCACAACCCATGTCTAAATCTGCAAAAGGAATGCACACCTGGAAATAGATACAAGCAGTATATGCCACAAGTTTCTGGATCAATCATCTCTGTACTGAAGTTAAGTAAATGGAATAGCTACTCACAGGTATCTGATCGTGTATAAAACCCCACCGTAGATCTCAGGGGAGAGGCAACAATGAGTACAATAACAGAACCTCCTTGAGAAATGATGAGATTAGCATGCTGCATGTTCGTAGGCATCCTGCACTGCTAGGCACAAGTGGAGTTTACTTGGTAACGCAAATGAATAGGCAGCAAATTACATTTAGAGAAATTGGAGGCATCTGTGAAGGAATTGCAGAGAAAATGAACATTTGCTAACTGACTGGTTTTGTATTCTGTGATCCTTCTTGTGGTTGAAAGTAATAACTAGTTAATAAGCATTGCCTGGCTAATTAGACAATTTTTTCTGTTGAGCTTTATGCAAAGAGGTTATGCTATAGTGAATACGTAGTTTGTAATCTGATTTTCTTTTTACGACGACATTACTTGGTGTGGGTGATGTTTGTTTTGAATTTGGGGAATTCTGCAAATTCTCAGAGGCTTGAGAGAAATAGGAAGGAACCCAGAGTTCTGACACTTGCGTTGTGTGCTGTGCATGTATATAGATCACATGACAGGGAACTCAGTATTGTGAAGCAAGAATAGAGTTCTGAGGATCACAAATAAATCAGCTGGAGGGATATGAGTGGCCTTGAAATTGGTGAAAATATGTGGATGCATCAACTTCCCCCTAATAACAGAAACCACACTGCCTGACAGCTCAGAAGTATTTCCGGTCACGGTTGGAACATGTTGAATATATGAGTCACCTCTAGTCTTGCTTCCATAAAGAAAGCTAATAATACAGCTTTGAGAGTCTAGTACTTTCGCATTATATATAGTATTTCCCTTAGGTATAAAATTTCAGAAATCATGTTAAGCCTGTCAACCACTTTAGAAATGAGAAAGACCAATGGCAAGGTGGATTAAGTTCCTCGAGCAAGTTTTCCTTGATGACATAGTTTGTGTTTGGGTCACGTACTTGTTTTCTCAAAATGTATTTTGTTCTTAAAAATAACATGAGTTTTCGGTGTTAGCTGCTGGGCTCATTAGCTAATGGTGGTACATGAAACCTGCTTGTTCTCCTAGGCTATAGACTAATGATAAAGTAAAAAGTGGAGCCTCATGTAGTTCAAAAGAGCTCAGGTGGTAAAGGCTCACCCAGAAGGAAACCAAGGGGGTGCCAATACAAATACTTTCACTCCCAGAGAAAGTAGAATTGTGGGAGATAGGGAAAGCACAAAGGCAGTCAAGTTTTACTGTCAAAGGTGTGACTGCCCAGCCTAGGACTGAGGGCACAGAACAGTCCCTGGGCCCACTATACTCTTTATATCTATAGTTCCCTCCGATTTAGGAAGATTTACCAAAGCCCAAGTCACCTGCTCATCCTGCAGGTAAATACACAGTTATGAATGGTGGCATGAACCTGTCATCCTCTCTCCTCAAGTGGGCTGTGGCAGGAGGACTGACTTAGCCCAGGAGTCACCTGAGTAACATAGGGAAAAATGTGCCTCAAAATAAAAACAAAAACAAAATCCAAATGCATGCACCACCACCACCAAAACAAGGTTTGTGAGATGGCTCAGTAAGTCAGGGTGTCTGCTACCA
>NW_028227256.1:172671431-172678931 GCF_978045245.1 Mus caroli | reverse complement strand
GGAAACAATAAGCCAATGTGTTCAGATTGAGAAGTCCAATTGTTCAGAGCATCAGCTACTTACCCATTGTCATGACAATTAACAAACACACACCTCCATCCCAGAACATTCTCTCTGTGGTCAAAGACAAATTAACCTTTGGCCAATGTAAGACCAGCACATCCATCTATGCAGGAGATGCTCATACCGTCTGTCCTACTTCCCAGTAGACCTTGCTAGAGGACTGATTATATGCTCTTAAGTCTTCCATTTCTTGGTAAGTTTTTCACCCTTCACTCTAGAACTAAACGCAAATAAGGCTCTGTTCGAGGAAATATGTGAACAAAATAAATTATGTCCAATGAGTCACCATCGTGGTAACCACTGAAGTTCATAACTTACCTTGTTTCTTCCCCTGCTAGTCAATTTTCTGAAAACATCCTACAAAGAGGTTCTAATTCCTTGCATCTTTTTGAGTCATCATTTCACTCTTGTGACATTTGTTACAGTGACATTGCTCTGAAAAGACCCCTTGCTTCTTGCCTGTTCCAAAAGGCAAAAGGTTCAGATCAACTGTGTCCAGATTGACTTGGTGACAGTGAGCATGTGGGGAGCACTTTCTTCAGCATTTTCTTACTCTTTGTTTCCGCTGCATCCTCTGTTCTCTTTATGTAGAAGCCTCTGGAAAAATACGTCTTCCTTCTGCATATATTATAAAAAATGTATCTTATTCTTTACTTATTTACTTTATACCCTATTCACTGCCCCCTTCTGGTAAACCCCTCCCACAGTCCTTCTCCCATTCTGCCTCCCTTTCTCCTTTGAGTCAGTGGGGACCCTCGAGGTATCCCCACCTCCATCTCAGCATTTCAAGTCTCTATGAGGCTAGGTGTTTCCTCTCCCACTGAAGCCAGACAAGGCAGCCCAGCTAGAAGAACATATCCCACATACAGGCAACAGCTTTTGAGACAGCCCCTGTTCTAGTTGTTCAGGACCCACATGATGATCAAGCTGTACACCTGCTACATATGTTCAGAAAGGCCTAGGTCCAGCCTGTGTATGTTCTCTGGTTGGTGGTTCAGATTCTGAGAGGTCAAGGGTCCAGGTTAGTTGACTTTGTTGGTCTTGCTGTGGAGTTCCTATCCCCTTGGGGCCCACAATCCTTCCTCCTATTCTTCCATAAGACTCCCCCAAGCTCCATTCACTGTTTGGCTGTGGGTGTCTGTATCTGTCTGAGTCGGCTGCTGGGTGGACCCCTCTGAGGACAACATTGTATTTATTCTTTAGCTGCTTATTATTCTGTGATTTTCCAAAGGTGATGTTCTTTTCTTATTTTATATCTTCATTTTATAATAACTCTTTTTTTTTTAAATTTTCATGCCTTATTTACACTTGATCTTTGCTAAAAGGCCAAGAAACAATGTTTTCATGCTTTAAAAACTTAAAGAAAAGTTATATTTAAATATCAGAAATAACAGAACATCTAGTTTTGAATGTCTACACAACAAGGCTGAGTTGAAATCCCAGCTCTTACACTCACTTTTCCTAGTCATTCAATTATGTATGAGTTGCATGGTCATCTTGTTATTATTTACAACTTCTGTAAGGTCAAAGTTCACTTTCATGCAGACTACAGTCATTGGAGTTGATGGAGCTTATGCGTCTATACACTAATGTAGTTCCATTACACAATCTGTCAGTTGATTCCTGCACACAGTAAGTGCTTACAATTGTAATTGTAATCATTGCTTTTACTGATAACAAAATCTGTCATCTTCAGTAGGGTTCCTTCACTGGTGTTTGAATTGAAACAACAACTTGAGGACTCCAGAGATTCAGATGTAAAATAAAATAGATGTCCTTTCCCTTCATCCCAGTACCCACTCATAGCCACATTCCATTTCTTCATCCCTGGCTTCTCTGAGTTACCCAAACAAAGGATCTGCTACTTTTGTTTTTGCCTATTTCCATTTGCATGGCACATGGGATCCATACTCCTGAGGAAAACATATGATATTTTTCTGAAGTGTGCTCTCTGCCTTCTGTTTCATGAGTCAAATGAAAATGACTTTTGTTTCCAAACTTGGGTGGATTTGCTGTCTTGCTGTCCTCTCCCTGAAGCACCTCACCCCTCTTGTTCTGATTTACCTATCAGCTTGAAAAGTTTCCCCGTCAGTTTTGCCTGTGTCCTTACTCAACATAAGGCAGCTAACTGCCCATCACACACTGCAAGCATGATTGTTTTGATGAATTGTCCACATTCAACAAAAATCTCCTGCTATAGACACACCAACATTTCTCATACATACACATTGTGCTAGATTAATGCCAGGTCTTAGTTGGCATATATAGGGATATTTCTCCAGCTTCAAGAACTTCATGGACAACCAAGGATGACATGTTCCCAATTAAAATGAGCCATTCTACAAAGGAGCTGGTGTCTTTCTAGGCTGGCTATCCAAGGATGGAGATAATCACCAAGCACTTTGCCATTCTTATCAGAGAGCCTGGGGGCACAACACAGCCAATCCCTCATCTTCTCTCCTACTTCCAGTATCTGTTCATCTGCCCACTTCCTTTCTTTCCTTCCTATGAACCCTCAAAGCTCTCAAAGCCAACCATTTTTCCTTGTTGGCTTTTTCTATAAGTTTTGAGAGGGACCTGATTGTATAGATCTATAGATTCTACTATAGTACTCTTTTTTTTCTACTTGTAGAAAACTCCATCTACTTCCTGCCTCAGTGACATCTCCTTACTGCTAAAAAGTTTATATTTAAAAGTTTTAAAGGACTCCTTAAGTTCATCAGGATGGTGTTGTATCTTTAGAGTGAGACCCCAAGGGCTTTCAAAGCACTGAGTTTTCTGCTTTCATCTTCATGTGTCTGTCATGTACCCTGTCCTTCAGCTATGAAGACTTTGTCTCAATTTTTAGACTATGAAATGCCCTGACCTCTAAGTGTGTGTGTGTGTGTGTGTATACATATAATTATATATATGAATATGTATGTATATAATTATGTGTATTGTATATGTATATGTACATATGTAATTATATATAATAGTATTGTAAATACACATTAAAATTAGTGGCCTCTTCCATCGCAGTAGATGATTTTTTCCCTTTCCAAGCCTTTGCCCAGCTAGCTGTTCTGATGGAAACTGATTGTTATTTACTTAATGTCTGTTCACCAATCCCCTCTCCACACCCAAGGCATGCTTCTCTTAATATTTCACAGTGAAAATTATGTGACACTATCATTATTGTTTTATATTATAATTCTCTGTAATATTCAAAATTCTTTCTAGATATAATGAATATTTTAATGTTCACTGTACCATAATAGATGACAGAATCCACTACAGTAATGAATTGTTACTGATTAAGTACATAAATACAAACAAATCCTAAGTTAAATGACTTGAAGAGAATAAAGGAACCCAAAGGGATCTTTAGAGTGAAATATTACAGGCAGTAACTATGCAGGTTCTAAACATAGGTAAAGAAGACAAAGAGCCTGGGTTTGTCTCTGACCTTGGCGGTTCACTAGCTGTCCTATAGTAGATCTTCCCTTAGCATTCTCCCTTAGTTCCACTGTGTAGTATGTGCCATTGTGATAAAGATTATGATGATGATGATGACTCCAGGGGCAATTACTGCATAGACCAATTGATCAAATTATACATAGCATTTGACATAGAGCAGTCTTCAGTGAAGACATATTCTGCTTCCTCCATCCCCTGGTCTGTCACATTACTCTATTATAAGAATAAAAATAAATTATATAACTTTGGTTCACTTCGTAAAATCATCATTCAGACTTACAGATCTGTAGAAATGAAATGACAATTGAAATCATTTAACTCAAGTCCATCCCATTTTCATAGGAAAGTATTGTCTACATTGTTCAAGATACAGTTACACAGTTTATTGAAAGTTAGTTGGTAAAGATCTAAGGCCAGAGTAAACTACCTCCCAATGGCTTCCATTTTCAGCCACTTGTACTGAAGAAAGAGTGTGACAAGTGGATTTTAAGAAAAAGCATAGGCATAGTTATGACTCTATGTCGGGAAACAGGCAGAGACCATGTGTGTGCAGACTAATCCTTGCCACATAACCACACCAACTATACTATTCTCTTTTTTAAATGTCTGTTTGGGAGGTTTTTCTTTTCCAAAGAAAGGAGAAAAAGGCTCAGTGGAAAATTATGAAATACTACTACATTCAAATCTGATTAAAATTACAGTGACCATAAAGCCCAAGTTGAGGCGGACACATTCCCTAGGGCTGGCATGTCGCTCTGATCATGTCTAATCCCACCTCTTATGTCTAGTTTTAACTATGTTATCTTTCTCCTATTAAGTGATATTCCAAGAAAATCAATTTTTAGTTATATTATCCGTTTGTTCAAAGTCTAGCAGCAGGGTTAGAATAAAGAAAAGAAATCTCCATAAACAGGGTAGAGACAGTTATGAGAACACAAACTCAAACTATCAGTTTGTGCCAAAAAGAGAAAGAAAACACTATAAGAGTAAGGATATTTCTTCCTCTTATGGGAATCCAAACAAGAGTTTCTAAATGAATCTTGCCTGGTTTGAGGGATTTCTCTCTCTCTTTTTTTTAATTCCATGAGTTTCTTGGTCAGAAGTTCAATTATCCCAGTTATTTGTCACTAAATCTGATTGAAGACTTAACAAAACACAACAAAGCCCTTAATAACCGGGCTCCCAAATGTCTGTCATAATTTCAGAGTTTGTAGAATTGTCTATTTTTGCTCTGAAATTTCTTAAAACAGCAAGAGTTTGTGCATTCATGTTTACTATTGTTCTCAAACATTGGATCATTTGATGGTGAACAATTCCCCAGACTGGAAGAAGGGCTAATTTTTGTTCTGTGTATGCAAGGGAAAAGAATGTAACAGCAAGACTGGCATTTTAGGAGCTGGAGAGCTGGCTCAGTGTTTGAGGGATGAGAGCATTTGATGCTTTTATAGAGGACCAAAGTTCGGTTCTTAGCACACAAGCCAAGTGGCTCACAACTGCCTGCCTATAATTCCAGCTCCAGGGAATCTGATCCCTTCTTCTAGCCTTTGCAGGTACCGGTGCACACATGTGCACACACACACACACACACACACACACACACACACACACAACCTTTTTTGTTGTTTTGTTTTGTTTTGTTTTGTTTTTTGAAACAGGGCTTCTCTGTGTAATCCTGACTGTCCTGGAACTCACTCTGTAGACCATGCTGGCCTCGAACTCAGAAATCTGCCTGCCTCTGCTTCCCAAGTTCTAGGATTAAAGACGTACACCACCACTACCCAGCCACACACTAAATCTGAAAAACGAAAGCATAACATTTGACCTGGAGTCTTCTACACACAGATTCTAGGAAGACTCTCCAAACCTTTTGGTAGTCACCAGTGCATTGCTCTTATACCACTGATCTTGTTTTCCAAGAGTCACTTCATGGGAGATTGTGCTATGTCAGGGAGGTTAATGATAGAAACAGTCATTTGGAATTGAGCAATGTGCTCCTTGAGTCATATACCCTTTCTGTACAGTGGTTTTAAGGTCCTTTCTTCTCCCTGGTGCCAAATCTGATCCCTTTATGCCACCTTTTAAAAAGAGCCATATGTTTAAGAAAATGTAAAGCTTTTTATGAAAGCTAAGGGTGTAGGAAATATCTGCAGAATAACTTGGTCTTCATGTGAACTGAAGAGTATCAGAGAATTTAGAGCAGGAAAGAGTCTTCAGAATCCTCCTGTCTAGCCAGTCCCTTGATGACAATCCTGTTCTTTCCTATTGTCTGAGAATCCAGGAAATCCTCTACACTATAACTCTCTTTTAGAGACTCACATATCACATTAGTCACACTTATGTCTTCCAGAAAAGGACTCTCTATAGCTCTATTTAACAAGGGTTGACTTAATTTATTTGATCTCAGACATCTTTTTTGGGAGCCAGCAATCAGGAATTCATGTCATAGGGAGTACTGATCCATCCTCTTTCCTTAAAAGTCTTTGGGCTTGATCCGCTTGTCAAATGATCAATGGCTTCTAAAATTAGAAACTTGGTTTAATGTATAACCAACCAGGTGTACTGTTCCATACATAGAAATGCAAATTAGCATTTAAGGATTTATTGAGTCCTGAGCTAACTTTTTATAAAGTAGAGAAACGGTGAATGTTAGGGCCACCTCTGGATGTGCTTATGAAATGACTGTTCTTACACCAGCAGCAGTAACTGTGAGCATCCCACAGTGATGCAAAGAAAGCTAGAAAAAACTACTTAAGAGGGCTCAAGGGTCTATCCCACATAATAAGGAAATCAGTATAAAGTCCTATGACGTTATGTCAGAGAGTATAGACAAGTTCATATAACTCATACATACCACTAGCAGTTTTCTTGAGGGTGTACTTACATAATTTTCTGATAATCCTGGAATTTTGTGACTAATAGTGTTTCAAAATTTCTATTATATAAACATGTAATTTATAAATCTATTTTATCAGCTTGTTTTTCTACTTATCTGGGATATTAACAGATCAAAGGGGCCACTCCTCTGAAAGTCACTTTCTAATAGAGTGGTTCTGGAGTGAGAGGGACAAGAGGAAAAATGAACAAATTTGTTATTTTGGTAAATGAGCCATTATTTTTCTGTGTTCATTGTGGTTCCAAATGTCTGTGTTTCGCTGTAGTTTCATAAAACTGTTGATGGAAATGGCAATCATCAAATTAGCAAACTTTATAAGAAATAAATCGAGCTGAGGAGAGAACTCAATGGCTACAGTAGCTGCTTAGAATGTCAAATCCTGAGTTGTATCCCTACTACGAAAACAATAATGGTCATCATCGTCATCATTGTCATCATCATCATTCTTCATCATAGGGACCATTTTGTTTATTTGTGTGTATTTTGGTGTCTATCCTGTGGTTTAAATGAATCCAGCATAAGACTCTGCATGAATTACCCTGACATCACTAGTCTCATGTCCATAAATTCCCATCTTTATCTTCTCAGCCTCACCTGAAAGTCTTACAGAAATCTGCGTCTCCAACACCTTTACATAGGAAGTGAATGAAAGCAGTGGATATGAAGTGGGCTACCATCCTTAGAAATGGCTAGATTAAAAGGAAAAGTGAATCCAGCAGTTCTGGTCATATTTTACCTTATAGCAACATTGGCTGTTGAACATAGGGAATTCATCAACTACACCCTTCATGAAAATCCCAAGATCCCCTTCATGAAGAAGCAAGAGAAAGAGATGGAAAAGAATTCAAGTTAAGTGATTCTCCTTGATGTGGCTTTGGCAAAGCCTGGTGCTGAGTCTGAAGCTCCACTTGGCTTGAAAGAGCTGTTCTAAGGCTACAGTCAGTCATAAAACCTCAGCAGGCAGCCTGTTGATCATCTCTCTGGCAAGGTTGTGGTAGAGAGGGAAGTGACTTGCCAGAACACTTGGACCTGTGCTCAGGGGCCAGAGAGACATAGTTGCAAGTGAAGTTTGATTTCAGCCATTC